>NC_064598.1:79230557-79530988 GCF_943734845.2 Anopheles funestus | reverse complement strand
CTTTCGATTTTTTGGGGAGTTGTGTCACTTGCCGAGATTAAATCACAAGTGGCCACAGTTCGGTGTGTCACATTGGAATTATGGATCGCTGTTAAAATTGTTTATGTTTCGTAACTAATTGAGATATTTAAAGGCTGACGGGATGAATATTACTTTAGTGCTTGATCGTGGCAAAACAATGAAGTCGTCTTCTTGTTGTTTAAAATTCTTGGCATTCGTCTATCGTTTCTTTATTCTGCATTTTTCATCCTTCGAAGGGGCGAACACGAAACAGATCAAATGTTAGAATGTTGGGATAGAACAAAACTTCAACCATTTCCTAGAAGATATGAAATGCCTCTCTCTCTCTCTCTCTCTCTTTCTCCCTCTCTTTCTAAATCTCTAATCGATTCGTGTAGAATGCATGCAAAAGGAAAACCCAGCATTAAGCCATCGGTGACTAATTAAAGAATTTTTAGCAGTAGCCCACCTAAGATCAATTCCCTTCTCCACGATGCCACTCGTACGGGTGCAGCTTCACAGAAAATGGTACAAATTGCTTAGCACTTGCTATCGATTCGTACGAGGCCTTTCCCGCATCATTTGCCAGACATTTTTTTTCCATGCCAGCTGCAGTATTTAATCGTATTCGCGGGAAAGTAGCATAAAACTCCCACCCATACGGGACATCTGTTGGACACCGGTGTGGTGAAGCGCAGCATGAATAAGTCGTGCCACGATTCATTATTTTATGTGCTCTTTTGTACAATTTTCTACCGCCCGGTTTCTGGTTCGGCTGAACAATTTACCTCACTAACGGGTTGTTTTGCTCTCATGTGAGCTTTGTTATTGGAAAGCCACCCGAACCTACCGTATGATAGGACAGTTCGGTGGAAAGTTCTCAGCGCGTTAAATTGTGCCGGCACCAAGCACCAAGGTACAACCGTATAAAATCAATCGTTCCCCAAGGAGTTCGATTGCGGGTGTGCATAATTTCATTGTATGTTCACCCACCAAGCGCTGCACGGATGTCGTCTCCATGAGTCGGTTCGTTCCAATGCAAAAAGTCGCTTAATTGATCGACTTTGGTGTGGAACGGATCTCCCCATCCCCACCCAGAACAGGACAGATGGTAACGGTACGATTAGGAAGAAGAAATATAAAAAAGACACTCACCATAAAACTGTGTTTGGTTGTTGGTGATCGCAAAGAAATCGAACTGTAGGCAAGAAGTAACATGAACGATACTGCGATTTTGCTGAGGATCTTCCAAACCCCAAAGAACATCCAATGGCCATGGTGTGTGGAACCATATCGTCCATCGCAAAAAGTGCTTGCGCTCTATATTCGCGTGTAGTTGTTTAAGTTTTCATTCAATCAAAGAGTTGATCTCTTTCTTGGTCGTCCGTGAAACAATCATGATCCTCCAATCCGAGATCTTCTTGGTATTCCTTTCAGACACTATAATCTCTAGAGTGAAGATCTTTGTTGTGCACCTATTTCTGGTTTTTATGGACTTTGTTGAATCTTTCAGTAAAGTTGAACATTGAAATTTCTGCAAAAAAAACGAGTTCCAGACGAGATTTGATGCAGGTTACGTCTTGTGATGACTAACCCGAATAAACTTGAAAACGAACGAGTGTCTATTCTTAAAAAGATCAACCACATTAACAAACTGACAAAGTCATTTCCCTTAAAATCCTGAATGAGTTGTGACTCCCTTACACCTTTGAAAGGTGATAAATGTCTCCCATTTCGAAACAATGCTCTACCTTAGCACTAATTACCAGCGAATGGAGTTCTCGAGAGCAAAAAAAAAACTTCAATTCGTCTCCATTTCCATTCAATCGGATTTTGCGAATTTCTGTTCACACGCAAATGCTACCGCCAGGGTCTAATTGCCTTCTCTTGCCATGTTCCCTTCTGTTGGTGGTGGATCGCTTCTTGTGTTCGTGTGTTTGAGTCACTTTGGTGAATGTCTCATTTAGCATAAATTACCACCCGTTGATGTTACCACCGGAAAACCCCTGGTGGAATTCATTGATTAATCTGCATATGGTTCAGTTTCGCTGCACTAATGCATTCTTCGCCCGGTGCAGATTGATGCGCGAACGTTCGTTTCGTGCAAATCGGTTGGGAGATGGGCAGAAATCACAAACCCGTTGTCTCCCTTCGGAGCGAAGGGCGGGCAATTAACATCGCGAACGTAAATGTCGTCATTAGTGCGGAAACGGTTTCAAACCGTTCCCCTGTCCCACCGTAAAGGACGGGCAAACGTACGGACCTTCGGATTTGCTATTGCCGCCGTCTTGTTATAACATCCTTATACCCGAGGGTGTCGATTCGATTAAGGTGACATTAATTTCACCCACCAAATCCTTACGCGGGAATATACGCGTGCCACAGCTTGTGATATATGAATGTGCCACATGTACCACACTTCCGGCTCGCTCAGTTCCCTCCTCATGTATTGATCGGGGTACGATTTTGGGGTGAATTTAGTGTCTCCCCGTAAAGGATATCCCACCACGGGTGAATGATTAATGTTCGCGAGGAGTGTACCTTCCCTGTGGTGATAATGTTGTACGACGGTGTTTAACATCTTTGTGTCCTTTACTTCGCATCCATTTGCAGGAGACGATGAGGAAGCCGGTGACGAACACCACCAGCAGCAGCAGCAGCAGTCCCAGACTGTAGCGGAGGAAAACGGTGATAGCAACAGCACAATAGGAAGCAACAACGGTAACAACAACAGCGGGAACAGTAGCGTTAGTAATAGCAATCACAGCAGCCGAAGCAACAGTAGTACCGAAATGAATGGTGGCGGTGGAATGGACGGAGCTGGTGGTGGTGGTGGTGTCGGGCAAGAGACGGAAATGAGCGATAGAAGCCCACCGCGACCGGTAGCGACACCTTCGCCTGCAGACAACCATCCAACCCCTGGCACAGCATCCGATGCTGGTGATCCGGACAGTGGTGACACACCGGCAGATGAAACGATGCTGTCGCTGCGTGAAATTAAGCAAGAACCGAACGTAGAACAAGAAACGACAGGCAAAGAGCATAGACCCGGTTCGACTAGCTCCTCATCCCAAGGCCAAACGCCCTCACCAACGCCCGTACCGATGCTGCGGCTAAATGTGGCCCTTGCGTCCGATCCGGCCGCTAATCCGGACGCGAAAGATCTCAAACATCTTAGCGATGCTGAAGCCGCCCTCGAGGAGAAGCAATCTCAATCCCAACAGCAACATGCGCTCAATATGGCCATCGGTCCACCGCCTGCACTGCAATCGCTCGGGGGCAATACACCGCCAGCTTTACTTAGCCGTAAACCAACGCCATCTCTCAAAGGGCCTGAACTAACGCTGCCGGTCGAATTGCCACCACGGCTTCCCATGTACATATGTGGACCCTGTGGCATTCGCTTTTCCTCCGCTTCGACGCTCGAAGCACACCAAACGTACTATTGCTCGCATCGCAAAGATGCGGACGATGGTGGTGGCGGCGGTGGAGGAGGAGGAAGTGGTGGCGGAACTGGTGGGACAGGATCCAATGCTGTGTCGGCGGGTGGTGCATCCACTGGTGCAACCGGTGTCAAGAATGCACATCCAGGCGGCGATGGCACAGGCGAACCACCGGCAAAAGCACTTAAAACTGGCAAACAGTACGCCTGCTCGCAGTGTTCGTACAGCGCGGACAAGAAGGTATCGCTTAACCGACACATGCGCATGCATCAGTCATCTCCATCGCCATCACCGGTCGGTGCGATCGTAAACGGAGACGACGCGGTCGTTCTCGCTGGCCACCACCATCATGCCCAACAGCAGCAGCAACAGCAGCAACAACAGCTTCAGCTCATCCAAGCGCAAGCAGTTGCCGCTGCCGCAGCCGTACTCCATCAACAGCAGCAGCAGCAGCAGCAACAACAACAGCAAGGACAACAATCACAAGGACCAGCACCACAGGTCGATCGTTATTGTTCCGACTGTGATATACGATTCTCCAGCACCAAGACATATCGGGCGCACAAACAACACTACTGTAGCTCGCGCCATCGGGAAGGGTAAGCCGCCGGGCCGCCGCAGCCCAGAGAAACACAAACCGGCTCTGTGTTTTATGACCGTAACACCCTTGCTATATTATCATTTTTTTCTTCTTCTTTTAATTGCACAAACCAGCCAACAGTCGAACAACTCGACGCCGAAACCATCCGCTGCTCCAAAGTCGGGTTCGCAGAGCCCACCAGACGTGCCGAAAACGCCACCGGTGGCCGCCAGTCAGCAACCGTTTCTGGCCCTGCCTACAAACCCCATCATCGTGATACCGTACTCGCTGATCCGTGGTGCTAGCGTTATTCCGGGTTTGCTGTAAGTAGAAGTAGATATCATTTCACTGCACATGCATTTAAGATCATCAGACAGAAAAGAAAGACCTTTTTTGGAAGCGATTCTTTTCTATCTTAAACTAGCTTACCCGGCAAATCTAGTTTTGCCCTTAAACAAGCGTTTTGTACTTAAAGTTTTCAAGCAAACAGTTTGAATGTTCAATTTTGATCCGTGTGGTGATTAGAGAAAATCGTTGATCAATTGGAACTTTTTAAATTATCTATTACCATTCTTGATCAAAATGATTTTCTTAATAAAAGCAATTTCTTCTCCTTCTGTTATGGCACCTGTTCTCCTTTTCTGGCGCTTCAGGAGATATTTTTGGCTTTCCTTGACGATTGGGATTTAATACCAGGTCCTTCCGTGCATGGCGCCAATTCCACATGCAAATCACTACACAACATTTTTTAATTATTCCCACACTTATCTGGCGTTTTACTTACTTAACACTCGCTTTATGTTTTAATGGATAAAATTACACAAATAAATCGTCATGTGTACCTACTTTGATTGATTTATTCGTTAGAATTTCAACATTATTCGGGTTAAAAAAATGGCTATGTCTACTTGATGTGCTAATAACTGTCAAAATCCCTGAAGGAAAAACAGAAAAGAACTCATAATATTGGCCAGAGGCTACCTAGCGAAACCTAAAGTAGCAGTAAACCTATTTTCATACCTAACGAACGTTCAGCGAAACTTTCATACAAATCGGTGCAGCCGTTTCGGAAGAGTTTACACACCAACACCGCGACACGAGAATTTTATATATATAGAAGATAGAAGATAGAAGATAGATAGAAGATAGATAGATTAACATTTTTACAAACACGACATTTGCCAACCAGTGTGTAGTGTTGTGGCACCAAAAACAAACTGGAGACAGTATAGAAGAAACCGCGACTAAATTGCCTGAGCCAAAGCGCGCAATTTAATTTATAGATCCTCTAGTTAGCTTACATTCACACTGCGATCATCACATTCAAACTTTTGCCGTTGCCTTATACCATTTTAACCGACCAGTTATCCCAGTTGGCTATGGTTTCAATTTTAGCGCACACTGCGCTTTGCATACTTTCAGGCGCAACGAGCCACCTGTATTCAAAGCATGTGAAATTAATGTTTTCTAATTACATTTCTACGACTTTTCTTTTGAACGACAGCTCATCCCTTGCACCCGGTGTGGCCAACCCTGAATCGGCTTGTTTTATCTTTCAAAACGGAAGTTTACAACCGATCGCAATGTCGCTAGCGTCACAGGTGCAAGCAGTGACGGCTGCCATAGTTCCGGGTTCCGGGTTTGAAGGATTGGTAGGCCACAATCAAGCACAACGACCTACGCCAACATCCGGTGCTATTAGTTGCAATCAGCAGCAGCCACATCAGCAACAACAACAGCCTTCCCGAGGACCTACGCCAAACATATCAAACAGTAGCGATAACAACAGTGTCCATAGTGGTGGTTCTGGTGGCGTTGGTGGTACATCATCAACTGGCGAAGTGCTTAAAGCGATCAATAAGCGGGACAATTCTTGTAACAAGTGAGTTCATACGACTATGCAATGAAATATAATTTTTTCGCTAACATTCGCTTTTTCTTTCCCATAGAGAGCAACCGACCGGTTCTACTCCCCTCGATCTTTCGGTACGACGACTATCACCCGGTGCAATAGGAAGTTTAAGTCTCCGGGAACGATCGCTCTCACTGTCGTCGGCGGTTTCGGCCGATCCACGGCTTGATTTCGACAGTCTCATGGAGGGTAAAGAGAATTTATCCGTGAGCGGTGATTCGCTCACACCGGAACAGATTGTGTGTGCACCTTCGTTGCCCGGTAGTCCACCGCTTACACCCTCACCGAAACGTCGCTCTAACAGTCCCCGCGGCGGTGGAGGCCAACCAGTATCAGCCACCGTAGCCGCAGCAGCAGCAGCCGCCGCCGCAGCCGCAGCAGCTGGACAGCATGGTCTCGGTGGCCCTGTCGGTGGATTATCCATTTCTCCGCTAACATTGCAGCAGCAACTTATGCGACCATTGTTACCGGCTGACATAGCACTACGCCTGTCGGCCGTTGGTGATCCGGCCGTTAATCTGAACCTCAACATCCTGCCCAACGCACATCCGCTACTGACGAAGCAAAGTGTCGAGCTGGCGCTTCGACTTTCCTCCACGGGTGGTTCCGCTTCCGATGGGTTGACGAAACCACAGATATCTCCACTGCTCAATAGCATCTCTCCCACGGGTGGTGGCCCGGTGGCTGTATCCAGCGGCGGATCCACCACCGTTCTCTCATCCCAATCGCCCCAAATCTTCGTAAAGCAGGGCGATTCGAAATGCAAGGAGTGTAACATCGTGTTCTGCAAGTACGAAAACTATCTCGCCCACAAGAAACATTACTGTTCCGCACGCAACCAGGACGATGGTGAGCTGCCCAAGGTCAGTCCACCGATTTCGCCCCAAACGTTAGCGGGCGGTACCGTGCCGTCCGGTGCTAGTCCGGCAATTAGCGTAGGTTCGGTTGCGTATCAGCAGCTTATCTGTGCGGCCTGTGGTATCAAGTTCACCTCGTTGGATAATCTCAGCGCTCACCAAATGTACTACTGCCCGAAGCGGATCGATGCCACACTACCAGTGGTAAGTGTACGAGCGAACGTTCGCTCACAGACGGAATAAAAGAACTAATCTTATGTACGTTTCATGGTATGTATAGAACGCCACACCGACCGCTGTAGTGACAGCGCAACCACACAAGGAACGTTGCTCCAAATGTAAAAGTATGCACGAACCAGGCCAACCGTGTACAGTCGCCGGTCACGGTGCGTATAAATGTCCGATCTGTGAGGAGATCAGTCCCAACTCGACTGAGGCACGTCGCCATATGGATACGCACGGTGGCGTAAAGGCGTTCCGATGCACGATCTGCCGGTACAAGGGTAACACACTACGGTAAGTGTCTTAATAATGCTCAATTGCGAAAAAATAGTGCATTTTTGTGATTTTAAGAATATTAAAACATTCATTTTCTTTTGCTACACTTTTGCAGTGGTATGCGTACACACATTCGGATGCACTTCGATAAGAAAACGAGCGAATTTAATGAGGAAAACTTTATCACCTGCATACTGGAAGAGGACGGAATTGAAATACCACCGGCAGGAGCACAGAATGCAGCTGCCATGGCCGCTGTTGCTGCTGCACAAGCGATCGCATCTCAAAAGTTCGCACCGGTACAGGAACCGCTTGATCATACGGGCGTCCCGCGCATTTCACCACCGACAGCACCGGCTGGCAATGGGCAGCTTGTGCGGCATCACTGTGAGTTTTGTCCGTACAGCTCCAGCTATCGGGTGAATGTGGTAAGTGCAGCCGTAAAAAGACGTCCTGAGCTGAGCTCTCACTAATACACCTTTATTCTAGGTTAAACATATCAAACACGTACATGGGCGGGAAAGGCCGCCAACTGGCCACTCACCATTGATTGGTGAAGGAGGTGAATCTTTGCTGTACAATGGTACGATCGGTAGTGAAACGGGCAGTTCCATTGTACGACCACCGGTTGCGAGCACACCAGGACTTACCGTTGCAAATAGGTAAGGATGGACGGAGTTCTTTCGAACGATAGACTTTACATTTACACACAGATTTTCCCCACGTGCATTACAGTCAAGTCATTAAAACGGAACCAAAGGATGATACGACGAACAGCAGTGAACTGCAGGAGGATACGGATACACCGGACATTAATGTGGACGTAGTGATGGAGGAACCGGCGATCAAAACGGAAGTCTTTGATCCACACATGCCCTCACTCAACTCACCACTCGGTTCGCCACCGTCACCACTTTCTTCTTCCGCCGTATCGACCATGGTACCGGGGGCCACTGTTAGCCAGAAAACGAAATCTCATCCAACAGCGAATACAACAAACTCACCACCATTGGAGCAGGGTATTAAAACACCTTCACCTCCGACAGTGGAGACGCCCGGTGGTTCACCAGCCGCACAGCAGCTATCTGTCCTGCCGCCCGGTCCCAAGTACTGTGACACGTGTGATATCACGTTCAACTACACCAACACGTACATAGCGCATAAGAAATTCTACTGCAAGGCAGCGATCGCAGCAGCGTCGGCAGCGGCAAATGTCACTACCAACAGCACGAGTGGATCGATTGTTGGACGGCGTAGTGCATCCGCGTCACCTAGCCGGGCAGCAACCGGTGGTGCAACAAGTCCTGCCGTTGCGGTAGCCGTCAATCGAGCGACGGAAACATCGGTTTAAGGAAAAGAAAACACACACACCTGTGCAAAGTCACCGACGAGAGCATTACCATGTGTATACGAAGTTAAAGTTTAGTCAGATCGTGATCTTGTAAGGACAGAGAAAAAAGAGGATCGCCTCCGAATTGTGTATTTGTCAACGGGGGAGGGGCGGGCATTTAAAGTAGTTCCTTACAGAAAAGGTAAACATTTCCCAAGGAATAAAAACAAAAAAGTGTAAAGCGAAAAGAGTGCGGAACGGAACACGGAACAATCAATGTTTAGCTTACTTACTCTACGATCTTTCATTCGTAGCCTTGCACACAGACAGACATACGATCAGGAAGAACGTAAGCATGATGGAACTGATAAGGAATATTTGCTGATAAAAGTAAAAGTAAAGCTTAACCTTACCCATTGTCTCCCTTAATGCAGAAGCATTTAAATACTAATAGTAAAATAGTACACGGGTTTGTGTCCAGCCAACAGGGGAGGCTAATCTTCGCTCTGTTCAATCCTTTTTCTGCAGTAAGTTGGGAGCTTTTTAGTTCAATTGATTTTGTTCCCTTGTCGCCATATAAAAAGCGATCACCCCGCCGCTCTGTGGGCGTGCGTGTCTGTTACGTTAAAGCCTGAGTTTTTACCAAAGTGTTATTCGGTTTAATTTTTAAAACAAAAATCACACGCACGGGGAAGTTTAACGCGGTGATGATCAGCCATTAAGTTTAGAGGTGGAATATTATTATTTTTTTTTTAATGTATAACAATTTCGTTCAATGCAAACAACTGCTTCAGTTAGTGCGGGTTAGTGTAAAATGTTACGTGTAACACCAGTAAACAATAAATAACATAAAACAAAGGAAAGGTTGACTTCAAAATAAAACAAAAATCTTATCATGATGATTTTGTCTTGTGGGATTGAAGGCAAATAGAGAAAGGGTACGAAGAAGGGCGCAAGGTGCCAATTAAAGTGACGTAGTACGAATGCGCGCGTGTGTGTGTGTGTCTGTATGTGTTTGTGTGTCTGTATTGAGAAGGCGTTAGGGTATATATTGCGATTATATATTATACATCGTATACATACATACACGTCTTTTCTTCGCATAGCATAGCAAAAGAGAGTCCGTGTTACGGGTGAATAGTCCTTAATTACCATCGTAGATGTTTAGCCATTTTGTAGCACCATAAGGCCACCATCGGAGCAACATCCGTGCTGGTGCGTCGATATCAATTCCACATAATCGCGTCATGTAGTAGCAATCTTTAGGTGGGATCGTTATGATCGTTGTTTAGGGTTTGCGCTTTATCCTATGCTCGAATTGTGCAACCTTTCTCTTCTATGAGATGCAAATTTGGGAAGAAAGCGGGAACGATTCCGGACGGTAGGATGATCACGAGATCGCCATAAGGATGTGTACTATACAAAGTGAAGTTTTTTTTTTTTGTTTTGTTTTGCACCCTAACCCTTACTGAATGTACCGCTTCACCAACCAAAAGATTATCAATGGATTTGTCGTTTAATAGGTGGATTAATAGAAAGGGGGGAAAAACAATAAAATTTCAATTTTACACCCCGCAAGACTTAGAAAAAGATGATAAAAGTAGGAGGGAAAGTGGTGATGAAATCAATTCAAACGTAAATTACCATTGCATGAAGTGAACGATGAATTACGAGTAAACTAAGCAAAAGATGAAACAGTAAAACATACTGTAAACACACTTTCTGGCGTATGTATGAATGGTAAAATCGGCAGTTCAAATACAGCGTTAATACTTCATCATCATAACGATCGTAAAGCAGAACAGTTTTGGGGCAGAACGTTTTCAGACTTAAAAAGCAAATGACAATAAATTATTATTTATTGAATATCCTATAAAATAGATGCACACCAAACTGCTGTTACGCACGGACGGCAATATGCGAACAACCGCAAAAGATCTGTAATAAACGTTAATGAAGGAAACAAATAAATCTACTGGAGTAAAACAATAAAACAGCTATGATATGTAAATGATTGGACGTTACTACATTTAATAATGCGTTGCAGATTGCATTGCATTGCATTGCTAAGAATCGCAGTATCCGTGCATGAGTTATCCTTTCCAACTGCAACAAACACGCGCTCACGCACGCACAACTGGCGCAACACCCACGAATCCGCATTTTCACGGAGATTGGAATAAAATGGCAAGTAAACAGAACAACAAGAATGTTTAAATACGTGTGATCATTATGTTTGTAGCGTGTGTTTTTCTTTTCCTTCTGCACATCCCAAACTAGTTGCGAAAACACACTCAGCTAGTTCGAAACGAAAAATATCGACATTAGTAGCAGGAGAGCAAACTCGCGCAGGAGGTAACCATGGCGCCCCGGTTGCACTACACTGCTCCGAAAAGGAGGCGTGGTTCATCCGTACCCAGTGTGCACACGCCCAGTTATCGGAAGATAACAGGTGGCTACGCGTGCTCACCTATGCAGGGCGCGTGGAAGGAAAAGAAACGGCAAACGATCAACAGTGTGCTATCAGCGGAGAGTGAGATAGCACCAGGTGCTGCTAGATCGATCGGTAGCGGCGAGCCTCTTCGCTTTCATGATCTCTTGTTGCTTCACCCCGTCACTACATGCTTAGCGTTTGCGAACGCGACAAAAGTAGCTTGATTTAAAAAAAAATGTTTTGCGATTCTGGCGCGACTTCAAGGTTGTTTAACTTTTCTCGTGCAAGGTTTGTTTACGTTTTTAATCGAGCCGGTAGCGGGAAAATAATCTTGAATTAAATTAAATTAATTTAAACAAAGAAAATTATAATAAGTAATACATTTATTGTTTTGATTAAATCGGTGAGAAAGGCAAGTTTTGTTAAGCCCAGTGACGATGTTACAAAACAACGGACCATCAAGAATCCACGTCGCCGGATGCTGCTGACTCCTGTGATACAAACAACGGATGCTGCTAACAGTACCGCAGATTTGTCCGTTTTGTTTTCTTGTGTGTACAATCGGGATCGAATATTGGGAGTCGAATAGCACCAATTAGTCGCAGCTTTGAGTAGCATAAAGATAAAAACCTTTTTATGCGGGTAATCGGACTTGTCCGACTTTTTTTTTCTCCTTTCATGACCATCACCGTACCATCAATACACTGGTAATCATAACTACGATTCCAACACAGCTTCCGAAACGGATCGAACACCTGTATGTAGTGGGCTATATTTATCTAGCAAGATGTCCAAAGGCGTTGTTTATACTGATATTTTTGAAGCAAATTCAACATACCAGTAATAAATTCATTAGTAATGCAGCAATTACATTACAATTATGAGTGAATAGAAACTTATTTCAACAAATTCGAATTAAAAGAAATCAGTTTACTAAATTACTATTGCTAAATTACTCAAAAAAAAACAAAGGCCTTAGGAAATTTTCAAATTTATAGATTTTTTTATTTTTTTATTATATTTTATTCTGTTTTTATTCAATTCAAATTTTGTTCAACAAAATCACATGAAAATACATCAATTTAAAAAATTTTACTTCTTCTTCTTGGCTTAACGACCTTACAAGGTCACGCCGGCCATTTCTGGCTTACTAGACTTATTTTACCATGTAGCCGGATAGTCAGTCCTTGCTACGGGGGAACGGTCCGGATGGGATTTGAACCCGGTCCGGCCGTGTGGACTGGCGCCGTTTATCACATGCACCACCGGGCCGCCCGGTGGTAAAATTTACTAAATTACTAAATTACTAAATTACATAAAATTTTACTAAATTACTCAAAAAAAAAGCTAAGGCCTTAGGAAATTTATAGATTTTTTTTGATTTTTTTTAATTATTTTTTACTCTTTTTTTTAATTTAAAGCATTATTTGAGTGAAAACAAACTTATTTGAACCAATTGGCATTAAAATAAATCAATTTTATTTTTTTTGCAAAATTTCTCAAAAAAAACGTAAGGGGTAAGCCTTATGAAATTTTCGAGTGGAAAATTTTTTTGAAATATTTTTCCGATTTTTTATTCTTTTTTGTGTTTAAAGCATTATTTGAGTGAAAAGAAACGTATTGCAAAAAATTCGCATTAAAATATATCACATTTAAAAAATTTGCTGAATTGCAGAAAAATGAGGAAAATTTTACATTTTCTCAAACCGGGTATGGAACTTGGTTCCTCGAATAACTTCTGGCACAGACATCTGAGGGCATGGCCGTCCAAGAAGAAAATGTAGCCATTGGTGCCATCTATCGACCACAGGCTAAAGATTGGCGATCCGTTGGATACCGACCGAGTTATAGGCAAATCTTGGTGCAAAATTGAGGAAAATTTTACATTTTCTCAAATAGGGTAAGGAACTTGGTTCCTCGCATAACTTCTGGCACAGACATCTGAGGGCATGGCCGTCCAAGAAGAAAATGTAGCCATTGATGCCATCTATCGACCACAGGTTAAAGATTGGCGATCCGTTGGATACCTTCCGAGTTATAGCCAAAACTTGGCGCAAAAATGACCTTTAGTAAATTTTCATGTTTTTGAATTTTTTGATTTTTTTATTATTTTTTACTCTTTTTTTTAATTTAAAGCATTATTTGAGTGAAAACAAACTTATTTGAACCAATTGGCATTAAAATAAATCAATTTTATTTTTTTTTGCAAAATTTCTCAAAAAAAAAACGTAAGGGGTAAGCCTTATGAAATTTTCGAGTGGAAAATTTTTTTGAATTTTTTTTTCGATTTTTTATTCTTTTTTTAATTTAAAGCATTATTTGAGTGAAAAGAAACGTATTGCAACAAATTCGCAATAAAATATATCACATTTAAAAATTTTGCTGAATTGCAGAAAAATGAGGAAAATTTTACATTTTCTCAAACAGAGTAAGGAACTTGGTTCCTCGCATAACTTCTGGCACAGACATCTGAGGGCATGGCCGTCCAAGAAGAAAATGTAGCCATTGATGCCATCTATCGACCACAGGTTAAAGATTGGCGATCCGTTGGATACCGGCCGAGTTATAGCCAAAACTTGGCGCAAAAATGACTCTTAGTAAATTTTCATGTTTTTGAATTTTTGGATTTTTTTATTATTTTTTACGCTTTTTTTAATTTAAAGCATTATTTGAGTGAAAACAAACTTATTTGAACCAATTGGCATTAAAATAAATCAATTTTATTTTTTTTGCAAAATTTCTCAAAAAAAACGTAAGGGGTAAGCCTTATGAAATTTTCGAGTGGAAAATTTTTTTGAAGTTTTTTTCCGATTTTTTATTCTTTTTTGTGTTTAAAGCATTATTTGAGTGAAAAGAAACGTATTGCAGCAAATTCGCATTAAAATATATCACATTTAAAAATTTTGCTGAATTGCAGAAAAATGAGGAAAATTTTACATTTTCTCAAACAGGGTAAGGAACTTGGTTCCTCGCATAACTTCTGGCACAGACATCTGAGGGCATGGCCGTCCAAGAAGAAAATGTAGCCATTGGTGCCATCTATCGACCACAGTTCAAAGATTGGCGATCCGTTGGATACCGGCCGAGTTATAGCCAAAACTTGGCGCAAAAATGAGCCTTAGTAAATTTTCATGTTTTTGAATTTTTTGATTTTTTTATTATTTTTAACTCTTTTTTTTAATTTAAAGCATTATTTGAGTGAAAACAAACTTATTTGAACCAATTGGCATGAAAATAAATCAATTTTATTTTTTTTGCAAAATTTCTTAAAAAAAACGTAAGGGGTAAGCCTTATGAAATTTTCGAGTGGAAAATTTTTTTGAAATTTTTTTCTGATTTTTTATTCTTTTTTTAATTTAAAGCATTATTTGAGTGAAAAGAAACTAATTGCAACAAATTCGCAATAAAATATATCACATTTAAAAATTTTGCTGAATTGCAGAAAAATGAGGAAAATTTTACATTTTCTCAAACAGGGTAAGGAACTTGGTTCCTCGCATAACTTCTGGCACAGACATCTGAGGGCATGGCCGTCCAAGAAGAAAATGTAGCCATTGATGCCGTCTATCGACCACAGGTTAAAGATTGGCGATCCGTTGGATACCGGCCCAGTTATAGCCAAAACTTGGCGCAAAATTGAGGAAAATTTTACATTTTCTCAAACAGGGTAAGGAACTTGGTTCCTCGCATAACTTCTGGCACAGACATCTGAGGGCATGGCCGTCCAAGAAGAAAATGTAGCCATTGATGCCGTCTATCGACCACAGGTTAAAGATTGGCGATCCGTTGGATACCGGCCCAGTTATAGCCAAAACTTGGCGCAAAAATGAGCCTTAGTAAATTTTCATGTTTTTGAATTTTTTGATTTTTTTATTATTTTTTACTCTTTTTTTTAATTTAAAGCATTATTTGAGTGAAAACAAACTTATTTGAACCAATTGGCATTAAAATAAATCAATTTTATTTTTTTTGCAAAATTTCTCAAAAAAAACGTAAGGGGTAAGCCTTATGAAATTTTCGAGTGGAAAATTTTTTTGAAATTTTTTTCCGATTTTTTATTCTTTTTTGTGTTTAAAGCATTATTTGAGTGAAAAGAAACGTATTGCAGCAAATTCGCATTAAAATATATCACATTTAAAAAATTTGCTGAATTGCAGAAAAATGAGGAAAATTTTACATTTTCTCAAACAGGGTAAGGAACTTGGTTCCTCGCATAACTTCTGGCACAGACATCTGAGGGCATGGCCGTCCAAGAATAAAATGTAGCCATTGAGGCCATCTATCGACCACAGGTTAAAGATTGGCGATCCGTTGGATACCGGCCGAGTTATAGCCAAAACTTGGCGCAAAAATGACCCTTAGTAAATTTTCATGTTTTTGAATTTTTGGATTTTTTTATTATTTTTTACTCTTTTTTTTAATTTAAAGCATTATTTGAGTGAAAACAAACTTATTTCAACCGATTGGCATTAAATGAAATCAATTTTATTTTTTTTGCAAAATTTCTCAAAAAAAACGTAAGGGGTAAGCCTTATGAAATTTTCGAGTGGAAAATTTTTTTGAATTTTTTTTCCGATTTTTTATTCTTTTTTGTGTTTAAAGCATTATTTGAGTGAAAAGAAACGTATTGCAGCAAATTCGCATTAAAATATATCACATTTAAAAAATTTGCTGAATTGCAGAAAAATGAGGAAAATTTTACATTTTCTCAAACAGGGTAAGGAACTTGGTTCCTCGCATAACTTCTGGCACAGACATCTGAGGGCATGGCCGTCCAAGAAGAAAATGTAGCCATTGAGGCCATCTATCGACCACAGGTTAAAGATTGGCGATCCGTTGGATACCGACCGAGTTATAGGCAAATCTTGGTGCAAAAATGAGCCTTAGTAAATTTTCATTTATTTTATTTTTTTAATTTTTTTATTATATTTCACTCTTTTTTTTATTTAAAGCTTTACTTGAGTGAAAAGAAACACATTGCAATAAATTGGCATTAAAATAAATCAATTTAATTTTTTTTGCAAAATTTCTCAAAAAAAACGTAAGGGGTAAGCCTTATGAAATTTTCGAGTGGAAAATTTTTTTGAATTTTTTTTCTGATTTTTTATTCTTTTTTTAATTTAAAGCATTATTTGAGTGAAAAGAAACACATTGCAACAAATTCACAATAAAATATATCACACTTAAAAATTTTGCTGAATTGCAGAAAAATGAGGAAATTTTACATTTTATCAAACAGGGTAAGGAACTTGGTTTCTCGAATAACTTCTGGCACAGACATCTGAGGGCATAGCCGTCCAAGAAGAAAATGTAGCCATTGGTGCCATCTATCGACCACAGGCTAAAGATTGGCGATCCGTTGGATACCGACCGAGTTATAGGCAAATCTTGGTGCAAAATTGAGGAAAATTTTATATTTTCTCAAACAGGGTAAGGAACATGGTTCCTCGCATAACTTCTGGCACAGACATCTGAGGGCATGGCCGTCCAAGAAGAAAATGTAGCCATTGGTGCCATCTATCGACCACTGGTTAAAGATTGGCGATTCGTTGGATACCGGCCGAGTTATAGCCAAAAATTGGCGCAAAAATGACCCTTAGTAAATTTTCATGTTTTTGAATTTTTTGATTTTTTTATTATTTTTAACTCTTTTTTTTAATTTAAAGCATTATTTGAGTGAAAACAAACTTATTTCAACCGATTGGCATTAAAATAAATCAATTTTATTTTTTTTGCAAAATTTCTCAAAAAAAACGTAAGGGGTAAGCCTTATGAAATTTTCGAGTGGAAAATTTTTTTGAATTTTTTTTCCGATTTTTTATTCTTTTTTGTGTTTAAAGCATTATTTGAGTGAAAAGAAACGTATTGCAGCAAATTCGCATTAAAATATATCACATTTAAAAAATTTGCTGAATTGCAGAAAAATGAGGAAAATTTTACATTTTCTCAAACAGGGTAAGGAACTTGGTTCCTCGCATAACTTCTGGCACAGACATCTGAGGGCATGGCCGTCCAAGAAGAAAATGTAGCCATTGGTGCCATCTATCGACCACAGGCTAAAGATTGGCGATCCGTTGGATACCGACCGAGTTATAGGCAAATCTTGGTGCAAAATTGAGGAAAATTTTATATTTTCTCAAACAGGGTAAGGAACATGGTTCCTCGCATAACTTCTGGCACAGACATCTGAGGGCATGGCCGTCCAAGAAGAAAATGTAGCCATTGGTGCCATCTATCGACCACAGGCTAAAGATTGGCGATCCGTTGGATACCGACCGAGTTATAGCCAAAACTTGGCGCAAAAATGACCCTTAGTAAATTTTCATGTTTTTGAATTTTTTGATTTTTTTATTATTTTTTACTCTTTTTTTTAATTTAAAGCATTATTTGAGTGAAAACAAACTTATTTGAACCAATTGGCATTAAAATAAATCAATTTTATTATTTTTGCAAAATTTCTCAAAAAAAACGTAAGGGGTAAGCCTTATGAAATTTTCGAGTGGAAACTTTTTTTGAAATTTTTTTCCGATTTTTTATTCTTTTTTGTGTTTAAAGCATTATTTGAGTGAAAAGAAACGTATTGCAGCAAATTCGCATTAAAATATATCGCATTTAAAAATTTGCTGAATTGCAGAAAAATGAGGAAAATTTTTTATTTTCTCAAACAGGGTAAGGAACTTGGTTCCTCGAATAACTTCTGGCACAGACATCTGAGGGCATGGCCGTCCAAGAAGAAAATGTAGCCATTGATGCCATCTATCGACCACAGGTTAAAGATTGGCGATCCGTTGGATACCGGCCGAGTTATAGCCAAAACTTGGCGCAAAAATGACTCTTAGTAAATTTTCATGTTTTTGAATTTTTGGATTTTTTTATTATTTTTTACGCTTTTTTTAATTTAAAGCATTATTTGAGTGAAAACAAACTTATTTGAACCAATTGGCATTAAAATAAATCAATTTTATTTTTTTTGCAAAATTTCTCAAAAAAAACGTAAGGGGTAAGCCTTATGAAATTTTCGAGTGGAAAATTTTTTTGAAATTTTTTTCCGATTTTTTATTCTTTTTTGTGTTTAAAGCATTATTTGAGTGAAAAGAAACGTATTGCAAAAAATTCGCATTAAAATATATCACATTTAAAAATTTTGCTGAATTGCAGAAAAATGAGGAAAATTTTACATTTTCTCAAACAGAGTAAGGAACTTGGTTCCTCGCATAACTTCTGGCACAGACATCTGAGGGCATGGCCGTCCAAGAAGAAAATGTAGCCATTGGTGCCATCTATCGACCACAGGCTAAAGATTGGCGATCCGTTGGATACCGACCGAGTTATAGGCAAATCTTGGTGCAAAATTGAGGAAAATTTTTTATTTTCTCAAACAGGGTAAGGAATTTGGTTCCTCGCATAACTTCTGGCACAGACATCTGAGGGCATGGCCGTTCAAGAAGAAAATGTAGCCATTGGTGCCATCTATCGACCACAGTTCAAAGATCGGCGATCCGTTGGATACCGGCCAAGTTATAGCCAAAACTTGGCGCAAAAATGACCCTTAGTAAATTTTCATGTTTTTGAATTTTTTGATTTTTTTATTATTTTTTACTCTTTTTTTTAATTTAAAGCATTATTTGAGTGAAAACAAACTTATTTGAACCAATTCGCATTAAAATAAATCAATTTTATTTTTTTGCAAAATTTCTCAAAAAAATCGTAAGGGGTAAGCCTTATGAAATTTTCGAGTGGAAAATTTTTTTGAAGTTTTTTTCCGATTTTTTATTCTTTTTTTAATTTAAAGCATTATTTGAGTGAAAAGAAACGTATTGCAACAAATTCGCAATAAAATATATCACATTTAAAAATTTTGCTGAATTGCAGAAAAATGAGGAAAATTTTACATTTTCTCAAACAGAGTAAGGAACTTGGTTCCTCGCATAACTTCTGGCACAGACATCTGAGGGCATGGCCGTCCAAGAAGAAAATGTAGCCATTGATGCCATCTATCGACCACAGGTTAAAGATTGGCGATCCGTTGGATACCGGCCGAGTTATAGCCAAAACTTGGCGCAAAAATGACTCTTAGTAAATTTTCATGTTTTTGAATTTTTGGATTTTTTTATTATTTTTTACGCTTTTTTTAATTTAAAGCATTATTTGAGTGAAAACAAACTTATTTGAACCAATTGGCATTAAAATAAATCAATTTTATTTTTTTTGCAAAATTTCTCAAAAAAAACGTAAGGGGTAAGCCTTATGAAATTTTCGAGTGGAAAATTTTTTTGAAGTTTTTTTCCGATTTTTTATTCTTTTTTGTGTTTAAAGCATTATTTGAGTGAAAAGAAACGTATTGCAGCAAATTCGCATTAAAATATATCACATTTAAAAATTTTGCTGAATTGCAGAAAAATGAGGAAAATTTTACATTTTCTCAAACAGGGTAAGGAACTTGGTTCCTCGAATAACTTCTGGCACAGACATCTGAGGGCATGGCCGTCCAAGAAGAAAATGTAGCCATTGATGCCATCTATCGACCACAGGTTAAAGATTGGCGATCCGTTGGATACCGGCCGAGTTATAGCCAAAACTTGGCGCAAAAATGACCCTTAGTAAATTTTCATGTTTTTGAATTTTTTGATTTTTTTATTATTTTTTACTCTTTTTTTAATTTAAAGCATTATTTGAGTGAAAACAAACTTATTTGAACCAATTGGCATTAAAATAAATCAATTTTATTTTTTTGCAAAATTTCTCAAAAAAAACGTATGGGGTAAGCCTTATGAAATTTTCGAGTGGAAAATTTTTTTGAATTTTTTTTTCGATTTTTTATTCTTTTTTTAATTTAAAGCATTATTTGAGTGAAAAGAAACGTATTGCAACAAATTCGCAATAAAATATATCACATTTAAAAATTTTGCTGAATTGCAGAAAAATGAGGAAAATTTTACATTTTCTCAAACAGTGTAAGGAACTTGGTTCCTCGCATAACTTCTGGCACAGACATCTGAGGGCATGGCCGTCCAAGAAGAAAATGTAGCCATTGAGGCCATCTATCGACCACAGGTTAAAGATTGGCGATCCGTTGGATACCGGCCGAGTTATAGCCAAAACTTGGCGCAAAAATGACCCTTAGTAAATTTTCATGTTTTTGAATTTTTTGATTTTTTTATTATTTTTTACTCTTTTTTTTAATTTAAAGCATTATTTGAGTGAAAACAAACTTATTTGAACCAATTGGCATTAAAATAAATCAATTTTTTTGAAATTTTTTTCCGATTTTTTATTCTTTTTTGTGTTTAAAGCATTATTTGAGTGAAAAGAAACTTATTGCAGCAAATTCGCATTAAAATATATCGCATTTAAACATTTTGCTGAATTGCAGAAAAATGAGGAAAATTTTACATTTTCTCAAACAGGGTAAGGAACTTGGTTCCTCGCATAACTTCTGGCACAGACATCTGAGGGCATGGCCGTCCAAGAAGAAAATGTAGCCATTGGTGCCATCTATCGACCACAGGCTAAAGATTGGCGATCCGTTGGATACCGACCGAGTTATAGGCAAATCTTGGTGCAAAATTGAGGAAAATTTTTTATTTTCTCAAACAGGGTAAGGAACTTGGTTCCTCGCATAACTTCTGGCACAGACATCTGAGGGCATGGCCGTCCAAGAAGAAAATGTAGCCATTGGTGCCATCTATCGACCACAGGTTAAAGATTGGCGATCCGTTGGATACCGGCCGAGTTATAGCCAAAACTTGGCGCAAAAATGACTCTTAGTAAATTTTCATGTTTTTGAATTTTTGGATTTTTTTATTATTTTTTACTCTTTTTTTTAATTTAAAGCATTATTTGAGTGAAAACAAACTTATTTGAACCAATTGGCATTAAAATAAATCAATTTTATTTTTTTTGCAAAATTTCTCAAAAAAAACGTAAGGGGTAAGCCTTATGAAATTTTCGAGTGGAAAATTTTTTTGAAATTTTTTTCCGATTTTTTATTCTTTTTTGTGTTTAAAGCATTATTTTAATGAAAAGAAACGTATTGCAGCAAATTCGCATTAAAATATATCACATTTAAACATTTTGCTGAATTGCAGAAAAATGAGGAAAATTTTACATTTTCTCAAACAGGGTAAGGAACTTGGTTCCTCGCATAACTTCTGGCACAGACATCTGAGGGCATGGCCGTCCAAGAAGAAAATGTAGCCATTGGTGTCATCTATCGACCACAGGCTAAAGATTGGCGATCCGTTGGATACCGACCGAGTTATAGGCAAATCTTGGTGCAAAATTGAGGAAAAATTTTACATTTTCTCAAACAGGGTAAGGAACTTGGTTCCTCGCATAACTTCTCGCTTAGACATCTGAGGGCATAGCCGTCCAAGAAGAAAATGTAGCCATTGGTGCCATCTATCGACCACAGTTCAAAGATTGGCGATCCGTTGGATACCGGCCGAGTTATAGCCAAAACTTGGCGCAAAAATGACCCTTAGTAAATTTTCATGTTTTTGAATTTTTTGATTTTTTTATTATTTTTTACTCTTTTTTTTTATTTAAAACATTATTTGAGTGAAAAGAAACTTATTGCAACCAATTGGCATTAAAATAAATAATTTTCATTTTTTTTGCAAAATTTCTCAAAAAAAACGTAAGGGGTAAGCCTTATGAAATTTTCGAGTGGAAAATTTTTTTGAATTTTTTTTTCGATTTTTTATTCTTTTTTTAATTTAAAGCATTATTTGAGTGAAAAGAAACGTATTGCAACAAATTCGCAATAAAATATATCACATTTAAAAATTTTGCTGAATTGCAGAAAAATGAGGAAAATTTTACATTTTCTCAAACAGTGTAAGGAACTTGGTTCCTCGCATAACTTCTGGCACAGACATCTGAGGGCATGGCCGTCCAAGAAGAAAATGTAGCCATTGGTGCCATCTATCGACCACAGGTTAAAGATTGGCGATCCGTTGGATACCGGCCGAGTTATAGCCAAAACTTGGCGCAAAAATGACTCTTAGTAAATTTTCATGTTTTTGAATTTTTGGATTTTTTTATTATTTTTTACTCTTTTTTTTAATTTAAAGCATTATTTGAGTGAAAACAAACTTATTTGAACCAATTGGCATTAAAATAAATCAATTTTATTTTTTTTGCAAAATTTCTCAAAAAAAACGTAAGGGGTAAGCCTTATGAAATTTTCGAGTGGAAAATTTTTTTGAAATTTTTTTCCGATTTTTTATTCTTTTTTGTGTTTAAAGCATTATTTTAATGAAAAGAAACGTATTGCAGCAAATTCGCATTAAAATATATCACATTTAAACAT
Source organism: Anopheles funestus (assembly GCF_943734845.2). Taxonomy (NCBI): domain Eukaryota; kingdom Metazoa; phylum Arthropoda; class Insecta; order Diptera; family Culicidae; genus Anopheles; species Anopheles funestus. The sequence continues at coordinate 79,508,620 of NC_064598.1, read as the reverse complement.
TTTGCTGAATTGCAGAAAAATGAGGAAAATTTTACATTTTCTCAAACAGGGTAAGGAACTTGGTTCCTCGCATAACTTCTGGCACAGACATCTGAGGGCATGGCCGTCCAAGAAGAAAATGTAGCCATTGGTGTCATCTATCGACCACAGGCTAAAGATTGGCGATCCGTTGGATACCGACCGAGTTATAGGCAAATCTTGGTGCAAAATTGAGGAAAAATTTTACATTTTCTCAAACAGGGTAAGGAACTTGGTTCCTCGCATAACTTCTCGCTTAGACATCTGAGGGCATAGCCGTCCAAGAAGAAAATGTAGCCATTGGTGCCATCTATCGACCACAGTTCAAAGATTGGCGATCCGTTGGATACCGGCCGAGTTATAGCCAAAACTTGGCGCAAAAATGACCCTTAGTAAATTTTCATGTTTTTGAATTTTTTGATTTTTTTATTATTTTTTACTCTTTTTTTTATTTAAAACATTATTTGAGTGAAAAGAAACTTATTGCAACCAATTGGCATTAAAATAAATAATTTTCATTTTTTTTGCAAAATTTCTCAAAAAAAACGTAAGGGGTAAGCCTTATGAAATTTTCGAGTGGAAAATTTTTTTGAATTTTTTTTTCGATTTTTTATTCTTTTTTTAATTTAAAGCATTATTTGAGTGAAAAGAAACGTATTGCAACAAATTCGCAATAAAATATATCACATTTAAAAATTTTGCTGAATTGCAGAAAAATGAGGAAAATTTTACATTTTCTCAAACAGGGTAAGGAACTTGGTTCCTCGCATAACTTCTGGCACAGACATCTGAGGGCATGGCCGTCCAAGAAGAAAATGTAGCCATTGGTGTCATCTATCGACCACAGGCTAAAGATTGGCGATCCGTTGGATACCGACCGAGTTATAGGCAAATCTTGGTGCAAAATTGAGGAAAAATTTTACATTTTCTCAAACAGGGTAAGGAACTTGGTTCCTCGCATAACTTCTCGCTTAGACATCTGAGGGCATAGCCGTCCAAGAAGAAAATGTAGCCATTGGTGCCATCTATCGACCACAGTTCAAAGATTGGCGATCCGTTGGATACCGGCCGAGTTATAGCCAAAACTTGGCGCAAAAATGACCCTTAGTAAATTTTCATGTTTTTGAATTTTTTGATTTTTTTATTATTTTTTACTCTTTTTTTTTATTTAAACAATTATTTGAGTGAAAAGAAACTTATTGCAACCAATTGGCATTAAAATAAATAATTTTCATTTTTTTTGCAAAATTTCTCAAAAAAAACGTAAGGGGTAAGCCTTATGAAATTTTCGAGTGGAAAATTTTTTTGAATTTTTTTTTTCGATTTTTTATTCTTTTTTTAATTTAAAGCATTATTTGAGTGAAAAGAAACGTATTGCAACAAATTCGCAATAAAATATATCACATTTAAAAATTTTGCTGAATTGCAGAAAAATGAGGAAAATTTTACATTTTCTCAAACAGTGTAAGGAACTTGGTTCCTCGCATAACTTCTGGCACAGACATCTGAGGGCATGGCCGTCCAAGAAGAAAATGTAGCCATTGATGCCGTCTATCGACCACAGGTTAAAGATTGGCGATCCGTTGGATACCGGCCGAGTTATAGCCAAAACTTGGCGCAAAAATGACTCTTAGTAAATTTTCATGTTTTTGAATTTTTGGATTTTTTTATTATTTTTTACGCTTTTTTTAATTTAAAGCATTATTTGAGTGAAAACAAACTTATTTGAACCAATTGGCATTAAAATAAATCAATTTTATTTTTTTTGCAAAATTTCTCAAAAAAAACGTAAGGGGTAAGCCTTATGAAATTTTCGAGTGGAAAATTTTTTTGAAATTTTTTTCCGATTTTTTATTCTTTTTTGTGTTTAAAACATTATTTGAGTGAAAAGAAACTTATTGCAGCAAATTCACATTAAAATATATCGCATTTAAACATTTTGCTGAATTGCAGAAAAATGAGGAAAATTTTACATTTTCTCAAACAGGGTAAGGAACTTGGTTCCTCGCATAACTTCTGGCACAGACATCTGAGGGCATGGCCGTCCAAGAAGAAAATGTAGCCATTGGTGCCATCTATCGACCACAGGCTAAAGATTGGCGATCCGTTGGATACCGACCGAGTTATAGGAAAATCTTGGTGCAAAATTGAGGAAAATTTTACATTTTCTCAAACAGGGTAAGGAACTTGGTTCCTCGCATAACTTCTGGCACAGACATCTGAGGGCATGGCCGTCCAAGAAGAAAATGTAGCCATTGGTGCCATCTATCGACCACAGGCTAAAGATTGGCGATCCGTTGGATACCGACCGAGTTATAGGCAAATCTTGGTGCAAAATTGAGGAAAAATTTTTATTTTCTCAAACAGGGTAAGGAACTTGGTTCCTCGCATAACTTCTGGCACAGACATCTGAGGGCATGGCAGTCCAAGAAGAAAATGTAGCCATTGGTGCCATCTATCGACCACAGGCTAAAGATTGGCGATCCGTTGGATACCGACCGAGTTATAGGCAAATCTTGGTGCAAAATTGAGGAAAATTTTTTATTTTCTCAAACAGGGTATGGAACTTGGTTCCTCGCATAACTTCTCGCTCAGACATCTGAGGGCATAGCCGTCCAAGAAGAAAATGTAGCCATTGGTGCCATCTATCGACCACAGTTCAAAGATTGGCGATCCGTTGGATACCGGCCGAGTTATAGCCAAAACTTGGCGCAAAAATGACCCTTAGTAAATTTTCATGTTTTTGAATTTTTTGATTTTTTTATTATTTTTTACTATTTTTTTAATTTAAAGCATTATTTGAGTGAAAACAAACTTTTTTGAACCAATTGGCATTAAAATAAATCAATTTTATTTTTTTGCAAAATTTCTCAAAAAAAACGTATGGGGTAAGCCTTATGAAATTTTCGAGTGGAAAATTTTTTTGAATTTTTTTTTCGATTTTTTATTCTTTTTTTAATTTAAAGCATTATTTGAGTGAAAAGAAACGTATTGCAACAAATTCGCAATAAAATATATCACATTTAAAAATTTTGCTGAATTGCAGAAAAATGAGGAAAATTTTACATTTTCTCAAACAGTGTAAGGAACTTGGTTCCTCGCATAACTTCTGGCACAGACATCTGAGGGCATGGCCGTCCAAGAAGAAAATGTAGCCATTGATGCCATCTATCGACCACAGGTTAAAGATTGGCGATCCGTTGGATACCGGCCGAGTTATAGCCAAAACTTGGCGCAAAAATGACTCTTAGTAAATTTTCATGTTTTTGAATTTTTGGATTTTTTTATTATTTTTTACGCTTTTTTTAATTTAAAGCATTATTTGAGTGAAAACAAACTTATTTGAACCAATTGGCATTAAAATAAATCAATTTTATTTTTTTTGCAAAATTTCTCAAAAAAAACGTAAGGGGTAAGCCTTATGAAATTTTCGAGTGGAAAATTTTTTTGAAATTTTTTTCCGATTTTTTATTCTTTTTTGTGTTTAAAGCATTATTTGAGTGAAAAGAAACTTATTGCAGCAAATTCGCATTAAAATATATCGCATTTAAACATTTTGCTGAATTGCAGAAAAATGAGGAAAATTTTACATTTTCTCAAACAGGGTAAGGAACTTGGTTCCTCGCATAACTTCTGGCACAGACATCTGAGGGCATGGCCGTCCAAGAAGAAAATGTAGCCATTGGTGCCATCTATCGACCACAGGCTAAAGATTGGCGATCCGTTGGATACCGACCGAGTTATAGGCAAATCTTGGTGCAAAATTGAGGAAAATTTTTTATTTTCTCAAACAGGGTAAGGAACTTGGTTCCTCGCATAACTTCTGGCACAGACATCTGAGGGCATGGCCGTCCAAGAAGAAAATGTAGCCATTGGTGCCATCTATCGACCACAAGTTAAAGATTGGCGATCCGTTGGATACCGGCCGAGTTATAGCCAAAACTTGGCGCAAAAATGACTCTTAGTAAATTTTCATGTTTTTGAATTTTTTGATTTTTTTATTATTTTTTACTCTTTTTTTTAATTTAAAGCATTATTTGAGTGAAAACAAACTTATTTGAACCAATTGGCATTAAAATAAATCAATTTTATTTTTTTTGCAAAATTTCTCAAAAAAAACGTAAGGGGTAAGCCTTATGAAATTTTCGAGTGGAAAATTTTTTTGAAATATTTTTCCGATTTTTTATTCTTTTTTGTGTTTAAAGCATTATTTTAATGAAAAGAAACGTATTGCAGCAAATTCGCATTAAAATATATCACATTTAAACATTTTGCTGAATTGCAGAAAAATGAGGAAAATTTTACATTTTCTCAAACAGGGTAAGGAACTTGGTTCCTCGCATAACTTCTGGCACAGACATCTGAGGGCATGGCCGTCCAAGAAGAAAATGTAGCCATTGGTGCCATCTATCGACCACAGGCTAAAGATTGGCGATCCGTTGGATACCGACCGAGTTATAGGCAAATCTTGGTGCAAAATTGAGGAAAAATTTTACATTTTCTCAAACAGGGTAAGGAACTTGGTTCCTCGCATAACTTCTCGCTTAGACATCTGAGGGCATAGCCGTCCAAGAAGAAAATGTAGCCATTGGTGCCATCTATCGACCACAGTTCAAAGATTGGCGATCCGTTGGATACCGGCCGAGTTATAGCCAAAACTTGGCGCAAAAATGACCCTTAGTAAATTTTCATGTTTTTGAATTTTTTGATTTTTTTATTATTTTTTACTCTTTTTTTTATTTAAAACATTATTTGAGTGAAAAGAAACTTATTGCAACCAATTGGCATTAAAATAAATAAATTTCATTTTTTTTGCAAAATTTCTCAAAAAAAACGTAAGGGGTAAGCCTTATGAAATTTTCGAGTGGAAAATTTTTTTGAATTTTTTTTTCGATTTTTTATTCTTTTTTTAATTTAAAGCATTATTTGAGTGAAAAGAAACGTATTGCAACAAATTCGCAATAAAATATATCACATTTAAAAATTTTGCTGAATTGCAGAAAAATGAGGAAAATTTTACATTTTCTCAAACAGTGTAAGGAACTTGGTTCCTCGCATAACTTCTGGCACAGACATCTGAGGGCATGGCCGTCCAAGAAGAAAATGTAGCCATTGATGCCATCTATCGACCACAGGTTAAAGATTGGCGATCCGTTGGATACCGGCCGAGTTATAGCCAAAACTTGGCGCAAAAATGACTCTTAGTAAATTTTCATGTTTTTGAATTTTTGGATTTTTTTATTATTTTTTACGCTTTTTTTAATTTAAAGCATTATTTGAGTGAAAACAAACTTATTTGAACCAATTGGCATTAAAATAAATCAATTTTATTTTTTTTGCAAAATTTCTCAAAAAAAACGTAAGGGGTAAGCCTTATGAAATATTCGAGTGGAAAATTTTTTTGAAATTTTTTTCCGATTTTTTATTCTTTTTTGTGTTTAAAGCATTATTTGAGTGAAAAGAAACTTATTGCAGCAAATTCGCATTAAAATATATCGCATTTAAACATTTTGCTGAATTGCAGAAAAATGAGGAAAATTTTACATTTTCTCAAACAGGGTAAGGAACTTGGTTCCTCGCATAACTTCTGGCACAGACATCTGAGGGCATGGCCGTCCAAGAAGAAAATGTAGCCATTGGTGCCATCTATCGACCACAGGCTAAAGATTGGCGATCCGTTGGATACCGACCGAGTTATAGGCAAATCTTGGTGCAAAATTGAGGAAAATTTTACATTTTCTCAAACAGGGTAAGGAACTTGGTTCCTCGCATAACTTCTGGCACAGACATCTGAGGGCATGGCCGTCCAAGAAGAAAATGTAGCCATTGGTGCCATCTATGGACCACAGGCTAAAGATTGGCAATCCGTTGGATACCGACCGAGTTATAGGCAAATCTTGGTGCAAAATTGAGGAAAATTTTTTATTTTCTCAAACAGGGTATGGAACTTGGTTCCTCGCATAACTTCTCGCTCAGACATCTGAGGGCATAGCCGTCCAAGAAGAAAATGTAGCCATTGGTGCCATCTATCGACCACAGTTCAAAGATTGGCGATCCGTTGGATACCGGCCGAGTTATAGCCAAAACTTGGCGCAAAAATGACCCTTAGTAAATTTTCATGTTTTTGAATTTTTTGATTTTTTTATTATTTTTTACTCTTTTTTTTAATTTAAAGCATTATTTGAGTGAAAACAAACTTATTTGAACCAATTGGCATTAAAATAAATCAATTTTATTTTTTTTGCAAAATTTCTCAAAAAAAACGTAAGGGGTAAGCCTTATGAAATTTTCGAGTGGAAAATTTTTTTGAAATTTTTTTCCGATTTTTTATTCTTTTTTGTGTTTAAAGCATTATTTTAATGAAAAGAAACGTATTGCAGCAAATTCGCATTAAAATATATCACATTTAAAAATTTTGCTGAATTGCAGAAAAATGAGGAAAATTTTACATTTTCTCAAACAGGGTAAGGAACTTGGTTCCTCGCATAACTTCTGGCACAGACATCTGAGGGCATGGCCGTCCAAGAAGAAAATGTAGCCATTGGTGCCATCTATCGACCACAGGCTAAAGATTGGCGATCCGTTGGATACCGACCGAGTTATAGGCAAATCTTGGTGCAAAATTGAGGAAAATTTTACATTTTCTCAAACAGGGTAAGGAACTTGGTTCCTCGCATAACTTCTGGCACAGACATCTGAGGGCATGGCCGTCCAAGAAGAAAATGTAGCCATTGGTGCCATCTATCGACCACAGGCTAAAGATTGGCAATCCGTTGGATACCGACCGAGTTATAGCCAAAAATTGGCGCAAAAATGAGCCTTAGTAAATTTTCATGTTTTTGAGTTTTTTGATTTTTTTATTATTTTTTACTCTTTTTTTAATTAAAAGCATTATTTGAGTGAAAACAAACTTATTTGAACCAATTGGCATTAAAATAAATCAATTTTATTTTTTTTGCAAAATTTCTCAAAAAAACGTAAGGGGTAAGCCTTATGAAATTTTCGAGTGGAAAATTTTTTTGAAATTTTTTTCCGATTTTTTATTCTTTTTTGTGTTTAAAGCATTATTTGAGTGAAAAGAAACGTATTGCAGCAAATTCGCATTAAAATATATCACATTTAAAAATTTGCTGAATTGCAGAAAAATGAGGAAAATTTTACATTTTCTCAAACAGGGTAAGGAACTTGGTTCTTCGCATAACTTCTGGCACAGACATCTGAGGGCATGGCCGTCCATGAAGAAAATGTAGCCATTGATGCCATCTATCGACCACAGTTCAAAGATTGGCGATCCGTTGGATACTGGCCGAGTTATAGCCAAAACTTGGCGCAAAAATGACCCTTAGTAAATTTTCATGTTTTTGAATTTTTTGATTTTTTTATTATTTTTTACTCTTTTTTTTATTTAAAGCATTATTTGAGTGAAAACAAACTTATTTGAACCAATTGGCATTAAAATAAATCAATTTTATTTTTTTTGCAAAATTTCTCAAAAAAAACGTAAGGGGTAAGCCTTATGAAATTTTCGAGTGGAAACTTTTTTTGAAATTTTTTTCCGATTTTTTATTCTTTTTTGTGTTTAAAGCATTATTTGAGTGAAAAGAAACGTATTGCAGCAAATTCGCATTAAAATATATCGCATTTAAAAATTTGCTGAATTGCAGAAAAATGAGGAAAATTTTACATTTTCTCAAACAGGGTAAGGAACTTGGTTCCTCGCATAACTTCTGGCACAGACATCTGAGGGCATGGCCGTCCAAGAAGAAAATGTAGCCATTGGTGCCATCTATCGACCACAGGCTAAAGATTGGCGATCCGTTGGATACCGACCGAGTTATAGGCAAATCTTGGTGCAAAATTGAGCAAATTTTTTATTTTCTCAAACAGGGTAAGGAACTTGGTTTCTCGCATAACTTCTGGCACAGACATCTGAGGGCATGGCCGTCCAAGAAGAAAATGTAGCCATTGGTGCCATCTATCGACCACAGGTTAAAGATTGGCGATCCGTTGGATACCGGCCGAGTTATAGCCAAAAATTGGCGCAAAAATGAGCCTTAGTAAATTTTCATGTTTTTGAGTTTTTTGATTTTTTTATTATTTTTTACTCTTTTTTTTAATTTAAAGCATTATTTGAGTGAAAACAAACTTATTTGAACCAATTGGCATTAAAATAAATCAATTTTATTTTTTTTGCAAAATTTCTCAAAAAAACGTAAGGGGTAAGCCTTATGAAATTTTCGAGTGGAAAATTTTTTTGAAATTTTTTTCCGATTTTTTATTCTTTTTTGTGTTTAAAGCATTATTTGAGTGAAAAGAAACGTATTGCAGCAAATTCGCATTAAAATATATCACATTTAAAAATTTGCTGAATTGCAGAAAAATGAGGAAAATTTTACATTTTCTCAAACAGGGTAAGGAACTTGGTTCTTCGCATAACTTCTGGCACAGACATCTGAGGGCATGGCCGTCCATGAAGAAAATGTAGCCATTGATGCCATCTATCGACCACAGTTCAAAGATTGGCGATCCGTTGGATACTGGCCGAGTTATAGCCAAAACTTGGCGCAAAAATGACCCTTAGTAAATTTTCATGTTTTTGAATTTTTTGATTTTTTTATTATTTTTTACTCTTTTTTTTATTTAAAGCATTATTTGAGTGAAAACAAACTTATTTGAACCAATTGGCATTAAAATAAATCAATTTTATTTTTTTTGCAAAATTTCTCAAAAAAACGTAAGGGGTAAGCCTTATGAAATTTTCGAGTGGAAACTTTTTTTGAAATTTTTTTCCGATTTTTTATTCTTTTTTGTGTTTAAAGCATTATTTGAGTGAAAAGAAACGTATTGCAGCAAATTCGCATTAAAATATATCGCATTTAAAAATTTGCTGAATTGCAGAAAAATGAGGAAAATTTTACATTTTCTCAAACAGGGTAAGGAACTTGGTTCCTCGCATAACTTCTGGCACAGACATCTGAGGGCATGGCCGTCCATGAAGAAAATGTAGCCATTGATGCCATCTATCGACCACTGGTTAAAGATTGGCGATCCGTTGGATACCGACCGAGTTATAGGCAAATCTTGGAGCAAAATTGAGAAAAATTTTACATTTTATCAAACAGGGTAAGGAATTTAGTTCCTCGCATAACTTCTGCCACAGACATCTGAGGGCATGGCCATCCAAGAAGAAAATGTAGCCATTGATGCCATCTATCGACCACAGGTTAAAGATTGGCGATCCGTTGGGTACCGACCGACTTATAGCCAAAACTTGGCGCAAAAATGAGCCTTATGAAATTTTCTAACTTTTAAATTTTTTTTATTTTTTAACATTTTTTAACCTTTTTTTATTTAAAGCATTATTTGAGTGAAAAGAAACTTATTTCAACAAATTCGCATGAAAATACATCAATTTATAAAATTTTCCTCAATAACTTAACTCAATAACTCAAAAAAAATAGTTAAGGCGGAGATTGGCAAATTGACAATTACTAAGCTGAAATCCGTCATATTTAAATATAAATAAATAAATACAGTAAACTTATGTTGTGTTTTATTCTTTTTCAAGAGTTTTCTCACAGTTTCTTCTAGTGGCTATCATTGTTTTCTATGTATACTATTGCCCTTTTCGGATACTGGTCGATTGACTTTGAATACAATCCGTTTGTTTGCGCAGAAACATTTACTTATGCATTGAAATAATTTATAAATATATATCTAGATATTAGATCTTTATCAATAGATGCACTCCTTTTTCTACAAACCAGTTTTTTTAAGGTCGGAAATAAGATTATGTTTCAATACACGATCTAGGGGTAAAAAAGCGAATGAATAAAAAATGTCGTCCTCCTTAATTATTCATTAAGGATTTTGTCTGTTAGTAGTACGAAAGGCAGAACACTTTTTTACGATTCAGCTTCGCGTGGAATGTTGGACATTACTTTACCTTGCTATTGACCAACTATAACCATGGAAATGATTAAAATTGAACATTTGGGAAGCAAGGATTTTATTAAAGGGGCGGGGGGCCGCACTGAAGAAAAACTCTCGACCACCAAAGCGAGATTCGAACTCGTGTGTTGGGGTTGGTGGGTGTCAATGATACACTCATTCGTCAGTCTGACTCACGCAGTACACAGAGCTAAAATGTATTGACATTTGTGAGAGGCTTGTAGATGAACTAGAAGCACAGATGCTTCCATGCGTAAAAAGTGGTCAACATCTATTTTTAGACCGCTTGGATCTGAGAGTGCCATATGCGTGAGTACCACGGTAACTCACAGATGGCTTGATTTAGTTTCAACTACAAAAAGATTGTTACTGCTTTCTTTCTTCTGTTTGGATCGCTTTTTCTTTATAATCCTGTTCCACCACCAGGAATCGCAACTTCAAGGGAAGTTGAATTGCGAATGGAATTCCGGGTGGAAAGGCGCAAACCCATGATTTACCTTGTGTGAGAAATTTGTTCTTTCCAATGCATGTGTTTGGGGCAAGAGCGAGAACTCTCTTCCCGGCTTAGGAAAGGGAACTTACAAGGACAATAACTATGAAAACTGTGTGAAAAGTGAGCAACGTTGAGTTGTAATGATTATAGCAAATGATTGAAAGAAAAATCGCTCATATGTAATCAAAGCAGGGGTGGGTGCGCGAGCGCGACGCAACCCCTCTCTTGGCAGGGAAAGAAGAGGAATTTATTGACACTCCCCCCCCCCGTCCACTCTCCGGGGTTCTCAGTATTTTTGTGGGGTAAAGTGCATGACGCAGATCTTTTTAAAACCGATGAGCACACATACTTTAGAAAACCAAAACACTTCCTTCTCTGCCGCTTAGAGAACTGAACTCTTGACTGATCGGACAGCATGCGAGTGCCCTAGCAATATGATAGACAGATTGATTCCACCTCCCCTGATATACAACATACAAAGTATTCGTCGGCTTTATGAGTTACTCTCATTTCTTTCCCTTGAGGGAGTTATGTCTTTTTACCCACAAGCACCTCCTAAGCAGCAAACTTCATGTTGCGTGCAATTAATCATACAAATCAAAATTTTCCTCCGAGCTAGAACTACTACTCTCGGCTGGTCCACGTTTCTCTTCCCGCAGGATGCGTGCTTTGTAACGTGCGTACGCTGTACCATAGCGCCGAACATCATCCCGATTAACTCCTTCCGTGTCGCTGTCGGAATCTTCTTCCTCGTCCGTGTACAGCACACCGACATCCCGTGGGTAAGCAAACTCATCCTCCTCTTCCTCCTCGTTGTCGTACCGCACGTAATCTTCGTCCGAGGATAATTCCCTTTCGCCTTCTAATCGAACGAATAAAACGCAATGAGTATCAAACCTAGCATGTCGTGTGCTGAATGTTGCAACAGTTCATACCCAAATCAAGATCCTCCACCGCGCGTGCCATGTCCTCCTCGTCAACGCTATCCCCGTCCGGGTGATCTTCCTCGTCTGGGTAATCGTTGCGCCAGTTACCCTCAGCATTAGAATCTTCCGAATCTGTATCACTCGAATCGTCCGAATCGAGACCCCGATGGGATGAATAGAGTGGATCATCACACACCATGACACTGTAATGGGTGGTTATGTGCCCAATAAGAGAGAAAAAAAAGATAACCCATTAACTACCATTCCGAACATTTATCCAATAATACCGAGCCGATCAACGCTACACAAACATTAGCCTCGGCTAAAGACAAACGAAAAAAAAAACAGCAACTCAGGAATGAATCAGACCACACAGGATAAATTACTGGATAAAGAACAGCACACCGTACAGCGCCGTATCCGCCTTAATGACGGGCGGACGGGCGCTTTGTGGGGCGTTTCCATTCAGAGTATATTTTTATCAGAGAGTAGTGTACCGGGTTTGTTCTAATGCTTACAACTATGTATAGTATTCAGTAAATGGGAGTGAAAGGACAAAATACGTTAGCCTGCTGCTAAAAGGACACCCCCCCATCCCAAAGCTTGCTGAATCGACCGACCCATTCCTATATGTCTATGTAGTCCGCTCTGCCGAATCATTCAAATGAACGAGTAGAATGCAAAGTACGCGTCTTCTATCAGCACCAACCTGAGATCGTCCAGATTGTCGATGTAGTAGGGAATGTGCGTAACATCCTGGCTCGCATCGGCTACATACAGATCGTAGACGTAGTGTACACCGTGTTCGTAAAAATATGGCGCCTGTTCCAACTGGTGATGCTGTTGTTCCTGCTGCTCCTGCTGCTGCTGTAGATTTGATGCTCCACCATGTGTCACGGAATTCACTATATCCGGCGTAACGGTAGCCAGCGCTGGCATGTCCGGAGGGACGTTCGTATTTTCCAACCGAGCCGTCCCCGATTCCCGCTCTACGTCTACGATCGTTGTAGCGATTGGATTATCACTCGTATCACTGTCCACAGTTGCGATCGAGCGCGTGCAGTTGACAATTTTGAATCGGCTGTTTTGTGCGCTCTGTTTCGCTGCCAGCCGGTTCCGGGAGGTTATGTTGGGTCGGTGCACTCGCGACAAAGCATCCTTTGCTTGATCTTTGTGTATGTTTTGTATGTGCGTTGCGATGCCTTCAGCCTGCGGGTATAAACAAAGGGGAAACGGTTGCACTTGCTAACACACCTATCGGTTGAAAATTGTGCCATATCGCAGCACACACTTACCTTAGTAAATGTGCCAGCAAACTTTAGTATGGTTGAAGTACCCGCCGCAGCCGCGTTCGCATTGTCATCCTCATCTACTCCCGTACCACCTTCGACGCGTTGCCGTTTACAGTTCAGCACAAATGCATTCAACGGATCTTCATCCACTCGTCTCTTAAGTCGTATCACAGTTGCCATTGCTGTATGTGCTGTTTCCTCGATGTCTGAACACAGCGGGTGGAAAAATCAACTTTTGCAGGTTAGGGGCAGCGTCTGAAAATGTGTACTCTTCTCTGTGTTCCACAGCGCCTGCCTGCAATGGTGAGAATCGTGTGATTGAACACTTTGTTGCAAATGGCCGAATCGAAAACCGTACAATACTTTACTTACACGATAGGATAAATGTAAAATACTTTTAGCGATGTGCAGCAAACAAAGGCAAACACAGGAGAAGTACCGAAACGACGCGTCTCGGTTGACAGCTGTAGGGTGAATGACGAGTGAGCGAACACTGCTCACCATCGTTTCAGCACTTCGAGCAGTTTTGTCTCACCTTTGCGCGATTCGAGCAGGTTTGGTTTTCTGCTGTTTTGCATTTTGTGTGCAGCTGTCAGAACCGCGCGTGCATGTAAATAAACAGTACGGGAGCTCGCTCGATGCTCGCGGCCCATTCGGTCTGGTAAAAACCAATTGAAACTCCCGTAATCTTCTACGATTTCTTATCTGTTTCTAGTGCACGGAACAAGCGTACAAGCTGCGCTACAGATGAGTCGTTGGACAGTGTAGTAACAACTCTCCATTATCGGAACGAAAGCTGTGACTCAGTCCGCATGTGATTCTGCAACCAGCCAAACGTGGGTTGCGGTGCCCAACGAATTATCCCCGTCCGATAATCAATCGCGTGCCTAACTACGATGGATATCTTGATCGAGCCAGACTGCTACAAGGTGTGCCGTATATGCATGGAAAGCTGCGAGGATGATTTCGTGTGCGTGTACGACGAGTTCGAGGATGTGCTGCTGAGCGAAGTTATCAAAGAGTGTGCCCGGGTAGAAATACGCAAGAACGACGCACTGCCACGGAATGCATGTCGGAACTGTGCCGAGTACATGATCATTGCGTACCACATCATACAGAAATGCCGCGACTCGGACGTAACGTTTCGCTCCATCTTCAAGCATGAGCTAAACCTACATCGGGAAGAAAAGCAAACGGATTCGTCGGCGGTGGCGGAACTGCGTGCAGAAGATATCGACCCGTCGGGTTATGAGTTTCTGCTAGCCAACGGGTACGATGACATGATGCTGGACGATGAGGGTATGCTGCTGGAGAACGCGAATGCAAATTGTGATTTCGCAACATCGAGCGATAAGAAGACTGATGATAATGCGGAAGCATTTGTTGAAACTGCTATCCAGCAGCTACTCCCCGTACAGCCGTCACAGCAGGACGATTATCAGCAGTGTGAAGATGTTACCGAACAAGAATCATTACATACGGAACAAATGAAACAAGTTTTAACGAACGAAGACGTAGCTTTGATCCTGAAGTACGGTGCAATAGATATGGCAAAAAACGATACGGTTCACGAGTCAAGCGAAACCAACGAAGAAGACATTTCGTTCGGTGCTTCTGAACGGCAACAAAAGTGTTGCGGTTGCCGGAAACTGTTTGACAGTGAGCAAAGCTTGCGCGAACATTGTCAAACCGTTCATCTGCCGATGGAATCGTCCCCATCCAGGAGTGCCATGGACGAAGGAAAACCTTTGCGCTGTTTGCTGTGTTTCAAGCGCTTCAGCAGCCAACACTTGCTCAAAGAGCATCAACGATCCGTCAACCGGAAGTACGCTTGTCCGCAGTGTGGCAAGCGGTTCATGACCCAAGCAAATCTAGACATTCACAGCAAATGTCACAAGAATACGGAAACGTACAAATGCTGCGGCTGTCGAATGGATTTCGAACAGGAATTGGAACTGTTGGTACATTCGCAGGAAGTGCACCGACCAGAACGCACGTTCGATGTCGAAAAACCGTTCGAATGTGACACATGCTATCGGCGCTATCCGACACGGAAATCGTTGGCAACGCACAAACGACTGATCAGACAGTTCCAATGCCAACTATGTGGTGCCATGTTTATGAAGCAACTTTTCCTTAAACTTCATTTGGAGCGAGCGCATCAACAGCAGGCTGTGGAAAAGAGTCGACGATGCTGCGGTGGTTGCAAGGAAGTCTTCGAGGATGCTGCTGCCCTGCGGGACCATTCCGAGCGCGTTCACAAACCCACCGATGGGTCGGCAGGTTCCGGTACGGACGATGGTAAACCATTCGAGTGTAACATCTGTCGGAAGCGCTTTGCTTCGGCGTTCTTCTTGCTGCAACACCAACAAAAGGTGTACCGGCCGAAGTGCTACCCGTGCACAATCTGTGGCCGTACGTTTGGGCGTGCACATGACCTTTCCAACCACAAGACAACACACTCGAACGAAGCGCCTTTCGAATGTAGTGTGTGTGGACGACGGTTTAAGAACAAGCTCTATCTGAAGAACCATCTCAAGCTGCACACGAGCAACACTAAGGATCAGGTGTGCGTCGAGTGTGGCAAGGGTTTCCGGACGAAAGATTTGCTGAAGACACACCTCATAAGCCACTCGCAGGAGCGCAAATATGCCTGTAAAGCATGTCCGGCCACATTCAAACGGTTGCAGTGTTTGAAAATACACACCCGCGTCCATACCCGCGAGAAAGCATTCGAGTGTACCGTCTGCCGCAAACGATACGTCCAATCATCCGATTTGAAAAGGCACATGCGCACCCACAATCCCGGCGACGAAGGAAAACCGTTCCAGTGTGAGTACTGTTTGCGAAGATATCCGAGAAAGGACTACCTGAAGGTACACATCCGGAAACAGCATCTGGAGAAAACGGATAGCGGACAGGCGATGCTGCTGCAGGATGTGGGTCTGGGTGAATCACCGAATGAGGTTGATGATTTCATGCACTGCTAGCAACGTCTTGGGACCGGATGACTACAAACTGTAAGACGATTAGGCTAAGCGGGGACCGCTATTATTGGTTAGGAACAAACACGTACATGAACAGCATTTCTAGCAATTCCGACTGCCATTTAAGACCTTTACCTCAGGATTTTGAATCTGTACACCAGAATCCCTGTTTGCGTGCGACAACGAAGACAAAATAAATGTTGCACATTTTTAATCAAATGCATTAGTCCTTTTTATTACTAATTTTTGAGCAAATAGCTGCTAGGCTTCAGTATAACGGTAGTGAGAAGGTGTCCATTACAGTGTAAGTTCATAAGAGATATTCACCAGACATAGACGCATTACTAGGGTGTATCGTGGTGATATCTTGCTATTATCGATAATTCTACGCTTGACGACGACTAATATTATGAAACGGCATCAAAATGAATTGATTCAAAGTAAAGGATAAACAAAACGAAAATTCGATTTCAACAAAACCACTCAGAATCTTTCGCCGTGGTTGAATGCGGTTAATCCAGAGCCTGACAAACAAAACCAATAATGTACTATTTTAAGACAATCGCCATAGTAACTTCTATTTTAAGTGATTTGAGGTATATGTTTTACCGCTCAAGCATTATATAAAAAATGCAATCTACTATTCCTTAATCAAGTAGCAGTTCGAATGGTTGAATCTTTATAAGCAAATGCGACCAGTCTTAATCTAGTAGGTGAATCACATGTCGGCAGGCAAAGATTCTTGTTGAGCTAGGTACATTACCAGAGATAGTTTAAGCGAACGATCGCCATAAATACTAATGATTGAATGCACACCCTCGAATACTGGAAGCAGTACATTTGTTCGCGCTACTTATGTCGATACATAAACCATTTATCGTACTGCCGTCGGTACGTCGTGACACTTTAACATGTGTTCAATGCATGTGGCATGCGTGAACACGCAACGTTGGTAGATCCATGCGCGCCTTGCATTTCCGGCAATGGTACGCCGGATTGTGCATGCCATAGTGGGCAAACATTGACCGTGGTGCTGGTACCACGTAGCTACAGTTTTGTGCCGCACATGCCTGTGGATAGGTGTTTGGATCTCGAAGCGATTCCGGCAACGTATTCACCCGCTTCAAATATACCGATTCGTTCGGAAAGTGTTTCTTCATGTGTCGTCGCCATTCGCGAAAGCTGTTAAACGTCTTACTACACGATATCTCGGTACATTTAAACAGGGTTTCTGTTTGCCAATTATACTGCTCGTGCTGTTCGCAGTTTGAACGGTGTTTAAAACGATTACAATAAGAACACATGTTCAATTGTCTTGCATACGGGTGCAACCGTTTTTGGTGCACGTGCACATTGTGTGTTTTTTGGGGCCGGCCCGATTTCATATTGCGATGAGCAGCCACGTGAAGACGAAATTTACGCAATTCTTGAAATTTCAAACCACACCATTTGCAAGTGTACCAGCTTTCAAACATATGCACATTGCGCAAATGGTCATTGATGTTGTCCTTTTTTTTGAAGCGCAAACGACACTCGCCACACTCGAACGGATACCAATGCGTTTCCAGGTGCTTGTTCAGTGCTTGGTTCGTACGAAACTCGAAGACACAGTCGGGCGTACTGCACTGTCGGCAACGATATGGCAACAAATCGTTGTGCTTTATCAGATGGGACATAAGTTCCGCCTCCGTTCCATAAATTCTATAGCAGACATAACACTTGTTTCGAACGAGTGTACGATTCGGTTTTTGTTCCGGTGGTACCGTTACTGCCATCGGTGCGCGACGCGTCTCATTCATTCCCTTTGTTGTTCTATTTGTATGTGCATAGTGTACTTCAACATCTGGAGAGTGATTTTCATCTTCATCTTCATCAGTAATACTACTTATTTCCTTGGCGAATAGCGATTGTTCACTATTGGTGTCAGCAGTTTCTAGTGGACAGCTAACAATTTCCAGCTCCTCGATCGCTTCAATCTTTATTTCGATCACGCGTTCCGATAGTTTGGGCGGTGCACTCTCGTCTTCGTCCGTTGTTGCATTCCTCTCTTCGTGATCTTTACCATTATCGACCGATTCGAAAAATTCATTGGCCTCCTGTTGTGGCAGTTCAGTACCCGATTCCTCTTCTACCATCTCTGCAAACTGTAATGCATCTCCAGCATTTTTCGTTTCTAACAACCGCTGGGTTAATTCGTCCCGTTCCTGCAGCGTTTGGAAAACCTTCTCCGCGTTCAGTAACTGCTGGTGAAAAACGTAGCTGTACTCGAGGTATTGCACGCATTCTAGGCACACTTGATTCGGATACGAAGGTGGACATGACAGCTGTAAACGGAGTGGGTATTATCTTTAAAGCCAACGGTAAAACGAATCGTTAATAAACATGCTTACATCCAGATAGAACATTTGCTTGACCGCGTCTTTCGCGTGCTGTAAATTGTTCAGCTGAAGATCATCTATCTTTGCAACACATTTAGCCCAGCGGGCACACAACCGGCACACAGAAAGCATTTGTGATGGGTACCACTCGAAAACAATAACTTGAAGTAAAGAATTTCATTAGTTTTTAAGCACCATCCGTCCAAAGCGGCTAATACTTCTTTATAAGCGATGAGAAATAATCACGGTGAGCGGGTATCGCTATGCAACTGACAGTTCCACACGTCAATTAACTGACAGTACTAAACATGTAAACACACAGCTGGGTATGTTTGAATTTTAGTACAAACTTGTGCAAATTGACCGTTGGAATACAACGTGTTGGATTTGCATGGAAAATCATTTTAAGTTACATTAGCTCAGTGGAAAGTTGAGTATCAAATAATAGCGAAAAACAACAGGAAAGAAAACAGGACTTATTTTCACCAATATTGTAGGATATTCTACATTTATTACTGTTCTCTCACCAATCACTTTCGTACTCTAAGTTTTAAAAAATCAAGCTTTCCAATACACTTAATCACAAACTTGGACAATAATCATGACAAACGGGTTATCCTATCATTAACTTTTGCTCGCTCTGTTTTAGTTCTGTTTTGATTCACTATAAACATTTCTCTGTACGTTCCGGAACTGGTAGGAATTGTTCCCATTGCCCGCTAGTATCCTTAGTCACAACTGTTCTGCTGCGTCCCTGTCGTCCCATTTTTTAACCGCTTGGTTCCAACCTGATAGAAAATTTATTACGTGAAGGGTACATCTCTTTACATTGTGTTTCATGACGAACTTCAGATACCAACGAAATTTCCACCGTTGTTTGCAGAATATTTCTAAAGGTGTAGAAATTCCAATTCTGTAAAATAATATAAAAATGCTAGCGAGAGTGTGATAATGCGTAGCACTATAAGAATTAGAGTAATTTACATCCAGCAGCTCTCAAGCAGTTTATGGAAGAATTGAGATGTAAAGAATATTTTAAATCAACTATAGGTTACACAAACTTTTTCCCTTCATAAATGACCCGCGTTCTTGCTGTATCTATTTCCTTTTTAAATTTATAAAATAGTTAAGGAATAGACCGTCGTATTCTTAGTAACAAAACAATAATTCACCATTATACTGGTCAGAGGTTTAGAACCCGCGTTGTGATAAATTAAAAAATAGTTTGACAAAGTGTTACGAGCAATCGTCTAGCGAGATTCAAATTTTGCCGTATCGATGCTCTCACTGAGGATGAGATTTGCTTCCCAGATAGATTACACGCCTGTACGCTTACAAATTATCTTTCCAATCGTAAATTACCCACACCACCGGAACTGACTGACTCAGATGGCGATCCACTCCTACAGCCCGCACTGTAGCAAATAGTTTTTCAAACTTTCCGGCAACGGCAGCTCGGGAATGGCAGATTTCTTGACCCGCGCCAGTATTGCATCCCGACAAGCACCCTGCAGCGTTGAGATGCCGTACAGCTGGATGATCTTCACTTGCTTCGTCGTACCGTACACATCGATCACCACGTGCAGTGCTCCCTTCGTATACGGAATGTCATGTGTGCACGGTCCTTGATCTTCACCATTAATAATAAAGTGCATTTCGGCTTTATCCGCTTCGTGCTCACTCGGTACGAAGATGACACCGATGCGAGAGTTCGTATCCGTGGGCAGAATGTCCGTGCTGGCGCCACCGTCCTGCGAGATTGGTTTGAGCAGACTGCGCGGAAAGACACCGCGAGACGTTTTGACGTTGATTCCGTTGCCAAGGATATTACTTTTGAGCATCGAGTTTCCGACCGTGCGCGTGATGGGGAAGACCCAACTGTGGCCCAGGTTCGATAAATCAGGAAGGGCGTACTGTAGTGCTGATGCCGGTTTAATGTCTAGCTGGGTTAGACCTATGGAAACGATAAATTATCAACAATCAGTTCCGCAACTATATTAATATTTATTTTTTATAAGTTTTAAAATTTCTTCATTTTATAAAGCATTTGTGTTTCATTTGGCTTTAATTATACACCTGCCGAAAACTGGAACGGTTACCCTACTTTGTATTATTATTTATTATTTTACTAACTATTTCAAATTTAACGTAATTTCCGAAAAAATAAAAGCTGCGCTCACGAAAAGAATACAACGGTACGATTTTTGCTTTTGTATTCATAAAGAACGGCCTGGCCGTATTGCTACAACGGTACGATTAACAACGATAAAGTGATGATTACATTTTCCATCTCTTTTTCAAAACTTTTGCTTAACTTATTTCGATTCAAAATCGTTGTTGCCGAAGACCGCGAGCATCGTCGTCGTTTTCGATACCATCAGAAAACCGTTCGTTTTCATGATGATCGTTTTGCGACAATCGACGTGGAGGAATAAAATAAAGTTGGAGAAAGAAATGCACTGTTGTTTAGTAACAAAGTTTGTAAAATAATTTAAAATTAAAGAACATAAAAAACAACGCTACCGAATGATAACAAGGGGTAATTAAGTTTCAACAACTTTGAAACAATAACAATCCAAAAGAAAGGAAAATTAATGCAAAATGCGGAACCTTACTGTACTTTACTACATTGTTCCTTTTTAAAATCCATAATTTGAGAAACATATGAAATAGACGAAACACTTTAAGTCAGTTAGGGGTAAACAGGTGTTGTATGAACCTAGGACCCGTACCAAATTTCATCCTGCCTGTTCCTTAATAGCAAGGATTGATTCTCCGACGACGTATAATTAAGTTTGGTAATTTAATAGCCATAACAGTAGCGCGTTAAATTAAGTCAAGGCTACAAAGAATATAATATTGATGGTAATAAAATCCCTATTCGCCTGCAAGACTGGCTCTGTTTTGTTTGACTAACTATTTTAGAATATTGTGTAGTATGCAACATACCGTCCCGACCTTCATTACCAATTAATTCATCGAGGCCAGAAGTTGTAAGCTAAATCTAATACAATATCCCTAATTTCTCCCGGAAAAAAACTTACCCAATCGCATGTGTCCACTCCAGCCTCGTTCGTTTTTCTCGATCTCTAGCAGAAAGATTTCACCCGGTTGCAACGGTTTCTCGCTAAAGGTGAGCGCATTCCCGAAGCTGGCCTTCCGATACGCGACCGTGTTCTCGTTAAACAGTATAATGTTCTGACCATGGTACGGATGGAATCGGGCCAACATTTTGCGTGGATAAACCACCGTCATGCTGCATTCGTCACCAGTCCCTGTGGGGAGATTGGATGTTTCCCAGATCCCAACAGGATTTTGCTACAAGCTTAGCGCTACAGCTGGCGTCCTTGGCAAGATGAAGAACTCGATCGGTTCGCGCTTCGCTGGGGCATACACAAAACTAACACACAAAATTCCACCGTCACCCGAACGGTCAACGATGATTTCTTCGCTAAACAAAAAAAAATCACTCGAACGTGTCGTGACTGGAGTGATCCGCTACACTGTTCCACACCGACAAATCTATTGGTTACGCCTGTGTGCCCTCGTGTGCGAATGTTTATGCGTACTACGTTTCGTCGTTTCTGGCCAATGTATCTTTACGCATTCAGTCTATATTCACGCTCGATTGCAAATCATGCACTTCTGCCGATGCTGCTGCTCCTACTTCTCGTCATTGTTTTCTTTCGCACTCAAACAAACGGAGGCGCAGTACGCTATACCATTTACCGCTTGAATCGTTGGCCCTTGTGCCAATGCTGTGTAAGGATTACATTATCCGTCACACAATTTAATCGCAGTTACAATTTCTTCAATTTGTTTGCTAATTTAGAAAGATGTGAAACACGCAATACGCTTTGTTTTGCTACAGGACAATGCCACTATTGCTTTTCTGTTTTTGTTGTGAAAAACTAGGAGCTGTCAGATAATTTGCTGCTGGTTTGCCTACACTGTACGTAAACGCTGCACTGCGGTCGACTTACTGGTCATGCGAGTGACTTGTCTTTTAACAAAAAAGACTTTTTTTAAACTTATGGCGCGCACCTCACAACAAAACCATACCTACATGTGGAAGATTGCCGTTCGGAAATTTGGAAGATATTTGTCGAGATAATAATATACCTAACTCGATAAAAACGTTTGTATCAATGCATGCATTCACATATATTTGCAACCTTGTTTTTTTTATTATACAATCACGATAAATTAGGATTTTTAGTACATCCCGGATAAAATTGATTGTTGAATAAAGTTAGGATTAAAAGGAGTAAGAAAAAAATGTTTTAAAATTTTAAATTATGCCTCCATTATCCGGCTAAAATGCTACAAAGTAGGATGTTACGATTAACAATAAATAAACTTGCGTGCACTTTAACACATTGCGAAAGTTGCAAATTAAATGCTTATTGTATCGCGTACAGCGTTATTGGGTAGCGCAAATTGTTCAATCATTTACACTAAAACAAATAATTTACCTTCGCACAAAGGTTCACATTATTGTGTCGTTGTTTACAACTCATTCAAACGAACCAGCGTGATTAAATGTTGTAATATATGGTAGGGTATACTACCAGCCTGTTTTGCAATCAGTTTCCGTTGGTACGGAAATGATAGAAAATCTTAACGCAAGCTCCCTACATTCGAAGCGATTGATTAAAAACCTATGCTATAAAATCAAAGTAAATCTCTTTTTGTGGGTTTATTACGTATAAAACTGATTACTGATAACCTGATTCAGCAGGTTCCTATTATATTGCATTCTTTCTGAGTCTAGAGAAGCGTTTCAACAATCTTTCGTCAAAATGGTGACTGCTGATATGAAATCTAAAAACATCTCCACAGATGGGTACGAATGCTTCCCTTATTGCACGTTACTGTGAGTGCAAGAATAGCCAAAATTGTTTTGAAATATTCTTTGAAAATGATTTAAAAAAAACATCAAAATTTCAGCTGCTACAAGCAGCGCATTTGGTTCAAGTGAATGATATATAAATATAGCAAATGACTGTACGAAACCGTCCAAATTTGCTCCAATCAATACATGAATAATTAAAAAGCAAAATCTAACTGTTGCCACCTTCGGTACGCATAAGAGTAGTGCACATGGCATCACTCGTGCGCTTCAGGCACCATAACAATAGTCCAGGAACTATACAACTACAGTCCCCTACTTCCAAAACATTCATCTACAGCCTGTCTTACTGTTCCTGCTGCAGGCGTAATTCCTTCACCTTCGTTGCTAACTTTTCATTTTCCCGTGCCAGTTCGCGTGCCAGCTTTTCATCAATTTCCGCATTCTTTTCAATGATTTTCGAGATGGTCTTAAGAGTCGCCTTAGCCGCACCGGACACGGGTTGTGGCGGATTAGTTTTGGTAGGAATAAAGTTTTCATTCTTATCGCTACTTGCTGCTACTACACCCGTCGTACGGTTGCGATTTAATCGATCCTGCACACTGCTACCCTTAGACTGCGAACCATTGCCCTTCCCATTAGTGGGTCCGGACTTTTTGGCACTTTCTCCACCACGATCCGACTTACGACCTGCGGTGTTGCGATTGAAATGATCAACAGGATGGGACTCCTTACGGCCCGCACTGGCAGTAAGCGGTAAATGGTGCTGCCCATGAGGCTGCTGGTTGTGTTCTCCTTGACCAGTGTGAAACTGAAATTGGGGTTTCGCTGGCTGGCGAGGTCCAACTCGACCGCTTCCAATAATTGGTGGAGATGTAACTGGGGACAAATAACAAAAACAAAATAACAAGTTACGCATCGTCGCATACATATTTTTGAATATATGCGATAGATTACCTTTCACACTCTTAAACTCGCCATCACGCGATATTGAAACCGTTAGATTCGGTTCCAATTTGGCTGAGGTATGTAAACCACTATCATCCTTGCTGCGACTCTCCTGCCCATCGTGCTGGAAATCACCGCGCCTCCAATGTCCCGGACCTTCGTGCGTTACGTGTGTCGTTCCACGGGTATTTCGTCTCTGTTGCTCGCCTGATGCAGATCGCCACCCATCGTGCTCATTAGTGGAAAACGAACGCTGAATGTTTGTCCCACCGCCATGATGTTGATGATGACCGTGGTGGTGTCCATGCTGCTGTTTGCCACCCTTTGCTCTTCCACTCTGGCCGGGGTGTGATCCTATTGCTTCTCTCGGCATACCTCCTGGTCGATGTCCGCTACGGTTGTTTGGATTGCGACGATCGAAATGATCAACACCCTTACCGGGTGGACTTCTACCGTTCGGAGTGATTAGGGTTGCACTGCTGTTAGGGCTGCCACCATCGCTCGATTGTCCCGTTTTCTCACCATCACGTTCTACATCGGCCAGAAAGCTATATGCCGGATCCGGCGGTGGACCTTCCCCCTCAGCAAATCCTTTATACTCCTTTGCTATCTTCTGTATAAAAGCATTCTTTTCCTTCTTTCTCTCTATAAATAGAAGATTATTCGTAACTTTAGCGATACGCACACACAAACATACTAACATAGTTAGGGTATCTTCACTGTTATCATATTTACCTTCCAGCTGTGCGAGCGTGTTTTCGTCAAGCTCATAGTTAAAATCGATCTTATCATACTTATGCTCCCGTGGCCAATCATCGTCCTTGGGCGGTTTGATCTCCACCATGGCGTTTTCCTTCATAGCACGCAGCCGGTCCTCTTCCGCCTCGCGGTACTTCTGCTCAATTTCCTCATTGCGTTTCTTAATGCGTGCGATACGTGCTTCAAGATCTTCCTGGCTCTGGACGGATGTCATGTTTGCCTTGCCTCTTCACTGTTCACTGAAGAAGATCGATACTAAGCACACGGAACGGTAATCTGCAAGAAAAGGCAACGGTTCAGATACAAAAAAAAGATAGCAAATGCAATCAAGCATGAATTTTCGCATTTTTCCATTCCTTCTTTTCCACCGTACTTTCAACTTGTTCTTTTTTGTGGTCCATTAAGTTCCACCTTGGAAGGTGTGGTTTTGCTTTTCAATGTTTTGCGATTCTTCACTAATGTTGTACACCTGTTAATGAGGTACTTCAGATACATTCCGATTAGGAGCTGCAGCGTCCTTTATTCTTTCCCCATATTGTCCATTCTTCCGGTCAACGTCCGGAATGATTGCATTCGATGCAACCGCCTGTAGAGAGAAACTATTGAGCGCAATTTGGCCTACTTCTTTCGTGGCCACTTTCACACATCCAAGTAACGATGAAACGTTCCATCGCGATTTCTATATGCGTCTCCAAGTAACGGTGAATGCACTGGCACTGCTTGCTGTATTTTCTGCTAGCCGACAGGATTTTTTCTATCATCTGTTTCTGTGAACGTGTAGTACCTGTCCAATTTCTCGAAGCAATTCATTTTGGGTATGTACAGCCATTAAACGGTAGTTACCTGAGGAACTCACATGGGAAGCACATCCACAGAATCTGATTGTTTTCCTTCAACGATGTCGTTCGTACTATGCTGGTTCGTTTTGAATGTTTAGATCGTCTATATGCTGCGGAATGATTACTCCCCTTCAACCTGTTCCGATCACATTTGCTAATAAGCTAACGAAAATATGCATGCGCCTTTCTGCCTTTTGCGAAATAGGTTTGCGGAATGATCGAGTTTTCAACGCAAAATTTTTCACCCCTTTCCAACAATCCCCCCCTCTTGCAATCACAGACTGGCACAAGCAACGTGTGTCGCATACCGAAACCTCAAACAAGGTTGGACGAAAAGCGTGTGCAGCACAAATCACAACATTCCTACCGTAGCGGTACGCAAGATGCCACGAAACACTGGTGGGAAAAGTGGAAGCAAGGGAGAAGTTGTTCCCATCTTTTCTCACGACCATTGGAAATTCTTTCGCGTGGAAGGAACATACGTAAACAAAGTGCAAAATTTGGTAGCCTTTTCTCACCTGCGATACGGTACGATAGCAGCGTAATGTGGGCAGCTGCAATGTTGCTGGTTTACGGGAACGTTTTAGCAATGAGTTAGGAACACCATCTTCGGTCTTAAATGGTATCTTTTTCACAGATGTTCTGTAAAAAGTTTCTCTCGATGCATTTAGCACTTGTTTCTGTTTTTCTTCATGTTCGTTTCACGGTCGGTGTTTTTGACAGCGTGTGAGCTGGATGGACGTTTGTCCGATTAACCGTGTGGGTTGTAAATACGGTAATTGGAAAAGGAAATTTATCTTTTCTTTGTAAATTTGCTTGGTGAAAAATTAAACCAAAAATGATTGTTTTATATGAACAATGTTTTATAATTTTGACAAAACTCACTCATCAATCCATCATGCAAACTTCTGCAACTAGGGCCGAATAATCGAGTATCGCCGTATCTGTCACAGTTTGTCAAATCAGATCAGCTGCCAATTTTCCCCCAAAACGGTCTGTGTGCGGAATAAAAACAACACAGAAAATCAATAGCAACACAAATTCACGCCGGAATGGCTTCACGGATGATTCTTTCGCCCGCACGCCGGCTGGCGAACGTGGTCAGTTCCCGGCCCATCAGCACTCAAGTCTTGGCTACCCAATTCGCTACCATTAAGGATGAAATCACACATACTGGCCAGGTAAGTAGCAACCCGCGATTGTCACGATTACGCAAGTCCTGCCCGACTTTGATTGCATTTCAATTTCTGTTTTAGTACTACGAAGCTAACGACTACCGGAATGCACGTTTCGTGAATGCAACCAAGGTTGTAAATCCGAACTGGGCCATTAAGCTGATTGACGAAGCGCCGATCGTCAAGTCGGAACAGCGTGTGGTATGCTGTGACGGTGGAACCGATCCTGCTTTAGGCCACCCCAAAGTGTACATCAATTTGGTAAATTTCGCATTTCCCAATCAACGGTAATAATTTGCATATTTCACGGGATTTATCACATATTTTCTTACTAGGACAAACCCGGTGCTCATGCTTGCGGATATTGTGGGCTGCGTTTTGAGAAAGTCGATCATCATCACTGAGAATCTAAGCCTAAGTAGATGATAACATTCACGCACCATGCAGATTCGTTGAACCCTTTAGTCAAATAAACAGGAGGATTTAAAAACAAGCGGTTCCCTTCCAAACCATAACTCTCGTCTGTATAATTGTATTTTTATGGTCCTCTGGAAGTTGGACAAATAGAACCAGCTTCCCTAACGATAATACGAAGGGAATAATCGGTTTTTAATGGACGTCGTACATAATGGAAAACAATTAAAAAATGGTAAAAATAATGTCTCGCCAGCCAGGCCAAAATGTGTTTGGTTCCGCCGGAGCTTGCCTTCTCTCTCTCGCTACCTTTGTCGAATAAAAACAGTCCGTATATTGGCATCCTGCTCGTGCATAATGCAATAGAGGACAGGTTGCTGCAGCGCTTGCGTTGTTGACGCGCATCAAAGCGCCCGACCCCCCTCGGGTTTGACAGCTGAATAGGAGATTTTCACTATCAGTCGAGTCGGGCCTTCGAACTTTTCTAGAACCTTTTAATCCAAGCAGCATCATCAGCAGTTGCGATACAAAAGTGTATACATTTGTTTCGTACTTTGTTAGTTAGCTCACCAAACTCTATTCTTCTCCCGGAGCTGATTCTTGTCTATTTGGTCAGCTTTAACATTTTTCCAACGGCAAAACGGTTTTGTTTCGGTTTCATCTCGGTCCATAGCCTATCTCGCGATTTGCCTGTAAAAATCGTTACAGCACACAAACGCAGAAAAGAAGACGAGAACATATTACAGCATTCAAAAGAGTTTCAAAACAGAAGCTACTAAACATTCCCCGCTCGTGAATTTGTTAGTCGGTGCGATACGCAAAACAAAATATCAGGTGACGGCTAGCCGAAAGGTGACCTACGTGACTTTTGGGTAAAACACCCGGATCCTTGCATCAGACCAGTCCCCCGTTTCGTCGAATCGATTTCGACCGTGTGTGATCGCTCATAATTCCCACCATCCGAGCTACTCCTCCGCGTGTGTAATCAAACAAACAAATTGAAGCAGGCCACTGCACAGTTAAAGCATCAAAACAAACTAGCAGAGTCAGCTGAACATAGAGCCGCCTACTGCTCTTGCCCTCTGTGTTGGCAGTTTTTTTTTGTTTGAACCCGTGTCCTTTAAAAGGCATCAAAATTTGCGTCGTAAAGATGGACCTGTTAAAAAAGTTTATGGGCTTAGACGGCCGGAAGGATGATGATGATGATAACAGGTAGGTAGTTTTCAGGGGCAGCTCTATTCTATACAATACTGTAAACTCCTTCTTGCATTGCACCGGTTTTCATTTTATTGGCAAACAGGGCGAATGCGCCTGTCCATGTTTTAGAAAAAAGAAGTATTTTCATATATGCTCTGTTTTCTGTTTCACAACTTTTGTAACACACACACACACATTTAGAAAGAAAAAAACAACACTCAAGGACGAGTTTCGCAAGCCGATCTGGGTAGAGGAGGACGACAGCGATGACGAGCTGTTTGATAATCGGAAAATTTACGGTGTGCAAATTTTCACCAATCCGATCGAAATGCAAAAGTACTTCGAGCAGCAGATGCAGGAGATGTGGAAATCGCTGGAAGAGTATGACGGTAAGGAAGCAGATAACAATTCGTAATGCATGCGCTAATCTTGTTTTACTAAACTTTATTCCACCAAACAGATAATGCTAAAATGTTCGATCATGATTTGAAGCAAGATTTTCTAAAGCCCGGCTTTGAGGAACCTGAAACTGGCAAGGATGTAAAGCGTCAAGATACCGATCTGGATGGAGAGTAAGTGAATCGCTTAGCGCTGTTGAGGTATTTATTATTAAACTCCAACAAAAACTCTACTCCATGCTTATTAGGATTTATGCTGATCAACTGCACTCACTGCTGCAGCGTATATCCCCGGATCTAAAGGAACTTATGCCGAAGAAACGCACGAACAAGAAAGAAATCAGCGATACTACTGCAGAACGGCGCAAGCTAACAGACGATGAGAAGGTGATGGATCTAATCCACGGTATCACCGACCAGAAACATCTACCGGGCGGAACCGGCATCTCCAAACCGATGAGACGGAACAGTGGACTGCAGCAACGTTTCCCCGAAGGGGGATTGTTTGAGGGCGCATTCCAGGGACCGCGCATGTTTGGCCAAAGCATCATTTCGCAAACGATTCGTCGTCCGGATGGGGTAAAATATGTGTTCAATTGTCCGGATTGTCCCAGAGCTTGCTGCTGAATGTGTTTTTTTTTCTTCTACAACATTTTCTTTCCAGTCGTATGAAACACGCCGCACGGTGCGTGATTCTCAAGGTAACACCCAAACAACCGTCACCTTGTCCACGAAAGATGGGCAAAAGGAAACGG
This sequence comes from Anopheles funestus, assembly GCF_943734845.2. Taxonomy (NCBI): domain Eukaryota; kingdom Metazoa; phylum Arthropoda; class Insecta; order Diptera; family Culicidae; genus Anopheles; species Anopheles funestus. The sequence continues at coordinate 79,479,238 of NC_064598.1, read as the reverse complement.
TCACCACGTACGATGAGGCTGGGAAAAAGATGGGATCCGGTGAGGAAACATTTGGCATGAAAAAGGACGGTGGAGGTGGAGAACTGGAGGGACACGATATGCCAACCGGTGCACTGTTAGCGCTGGATGGCAAGTTTGGGCTGAACTACAATGGTTACGTGCTGCCGAAGAACCTCTGGTGACTTCACGCGTCGCAAACCGATCGTAATGATGCGCTGCTCTGCTGGGAACCGACTGCAGGAGAATGGAGTTTACGGTCAAGCAGCAGCGAATCGTACATTTATCCCTATTCTGAGTGTAGTAGCAATGGCAACATATATTGTCATAGAATTAGTACCAGTTCCATTCGTGATCGTCACGTAATGACCCATAATTGTGCCGACTGTTGCCACGATCTCTTTTCCCATCTCTACCTGTATCAGTGTAAGACGCTAAGAACGATCCATGATCGTTCGATCATCGTGCGCACCGATCTTTCTTCCTACGATCTTTCCGTTTTCGCCGTGCTGTGCTGCATCTGTACTTCCCATTTCTTAACCTGTTTAATTTCTTCCCTAGCTATGTCCTTTATTTTGGTCCTGCTAACACAAAGCAGCGTGTATCCCTTCGCTAAAGTCGTCATCCATCAGACTGACACTTGCGTACGATCTACCCGTTGGAGTTTTAGTATTACGTTTCCCATGCTGGTTCCTCACGCAAATAGACGAACCTGTTGGCAAACTTGTTCTGCACCGATTGTACCATCGATCGCTTTATGAAAGCTGTTGCCAACGCACCTCGGTGCGCCTCGTCATCCACCGGTATCCGCTTGCAACGATGATACCGGAAACGGATTGAGTTTGTGATATTATTTTACACCGTTTAGCAGCAGCAGCCATCAGACGCGATCGGCAGTTGTGAGCCACGGTTTTGATAAGTGTAAAGCGTTAATTGTGATTATGATTAGTACGAATATGATTTTAACAATTATTATTACTATTACCACCATTAATATTACTGCTACGTGCGTCATTTTGATGCACGATTATGCTAAGTTCGTTAGGATGTACGATAAGTTCCGTAGCTGATGGTGACTGAAACGCTCTGGTACCGGGGAGACTACACTGGATTCCATCGCGTGTCGGATAGCATTAAACGAAGGTAGGAGAGTACAGGGACTACAGGGCAAGCAAGCTTATTGGAACAGCTCTAGATAGTAGGCCTACTTTTGGACACTAACCGTTTTCATTCATTCGAAATGGAACACTTTCGGTTTACGGTTTATTCTTTGGCACGAACTAACACAGGTACGATACTTTTGGTAGGATAAAACTCATATAACCATTGTGTAAAGCCTGTTAATTGATCGTGTTCGTTTTGAAAGTTCTTTCAAACAAGTGTACGTCGAACTAATATACATACACAGTGCTCTGTTGGCTTCATTCATACAAAAAGTATCGTTCATGGCTGTTAGATGATGTCGAATAATATTACAGTACGGGCATTGTAAAATTGTGGATACTATTTAGATAGTTACTTATTTTGCAAGAACAAAGCAAATTTTGTTTGTGTTAAGGATGGTGGCATAGCGTTGAAAGAGGATCGGGGGAAAAAACACAGACGACTGAAATGATAAGGGAAAATACGAGCAAACGCACATCACGAAGGAAGGTATGAGTTGGGATCAGAGATGGTAGTGCTGCAGTTCCGGCTTAAATCTAGCCGACAGTGTAATTGTGTGTGCGTGTGTGTGCAATGTGTAGTTTTTAAAAGCATCCTTGTAAAAGGTTTTCTTGTTTGGTTTATGTAGCTAAAACTGAACCCCATTGGTTGGTTCGAATTTTATTACGAATACTTTACAATACTTAGGCGGTTTACTTTTAAAACTTAACAAAAATAAATACTTTGGCCTGATGAGATAAACCAGAGGGAATCCAGAGAAGGTGGCACGGAAACCTGTACGTTCTGTTTTTTGTTTTTGTTTCGTGTTTGTTGTTTTTGTCGTTAGGAAGCTGTACAACAAACCACACCAAAACCGAACATACCAAATGACGCAAAAACCATATACTAAAAAAGAAAACTCCTGTGAAAATGGATGCATAACTCTTTAACAGAAACAACCTATCGTAATGTTTAACCATTTCTTATACAACGTATTGTACTATTTTTTTTTAAACAATCCCGACAATATTTCAAAGTCGGTATATGCATTTTATAAATCTTCGAGCCCAGCCGGCAATAACAACTTCCCGTTTCATTGCCCAATCATACAACCAGAATGATACAGCTTTCAATAGCATGTACTCTGAGATAACTGGCAAGATATAAAACCTTAACTCACCTAAAACCTATTTGCTTGCAACAGAATACAGTATAAAAGTGTGTACTCCCGTGTCTTCTTCATCGGCAAGTAGTATTATAATAGTGAATAAACTATTCCAACTGATCCATTCAAGACTGATGGTTGTGATTGGTTCCTTTGCCTCTTGTAAAGATGACATCGCCACCAGCTCGCACAACAGGTGATCTGTTTGGTTAAGCCGATTCGGTTAAGGTCACGTCATGAAAATGACACCGAACAGCAAAGTTCTATACGGAACACGATTGGCATCATATGGTACTCTATTTCTTTCCCAAACAGCTACATAATTCCCGCATCTCCATTTGAAATATGTCTTTATTTTCCACTCTTTGCTTACCTCGGTCCAAGCATCATCATTTACAGCTACAGTTATGTTTGCAGTACAATTCATGATACCTTTGCTTGCCTTTGCGCATATTACTAGCGTTTTTCTTTGTTTCTGAAACATATTTCTTACGAATTACACATTAGCTTTTTCATTTTACTGTTCCTTCTACACCGGAGCTGTACAATTTGCTTTTTTGTAACAAAACCATCATTCACTGACAGGATGTTTTGCAACAATCGATGCAATTTACGCGTTTTAAAATAGAGTTATAAAGTCAATCATATCTTAGCACCAATGAACTAACACAGTTTGATGCGAATGCAGAGATAACATTTCAGGGATTTTCTTTGCATTATAATAAAATTAATATTTTTTGTTTTTTTTTTGCATAAGAAAACCGTGCAGCAATTGCGCGCCATTTACGAAAAATATTTGGAACCATGTTGGCGCATCTCAAAAGACCGCAATTGTAACATTTTTTCCCCTTTTCATGTGCAAGCAATACTTTTTGTTTTGCTCTGTTGTTTTGTCTGTGTTTAGTGATATTTTCTATTCCTCTAGTTTGTATGATTTTATTTTTTCTCTTTTCATTGGATCCCTTATTTATTGTTCTGTACACTTTTCATAACGTGCAATAACGCGCCCCGTTCTCGCTATTGTATCTCGTACTTGTTAATGTACTTATATTATCCTACTGTACCCTCGATATACTAGAACCACTGTGTTAATATATATATATGTATTTATTTTATCTTTATCGTCATTGTTTAAAACAATCTATAACCGTTTGCCGATTCGTTTTTACAATACAATATGTACTACTGGATGTTATATGTTCACTGCAATGCGTACAATCCGCTACGTATCAGTACGGGGCATGTGATACGTATTTGTTTACGGGAGTTCACCAATAATAATTATTATGATCCCTACTGTATGACGATTGTATCTTTATACTTTTTAGGATGTTCTTTATCGGTTTTACATTTACTTATCGCCCCTAAGCACATCTATTCACTCCATCTTCATCTTTTTCATTAAAACAGCCGGTAATCGTTAGCAATAAGGAGCAGATGCAGTGTATGCTGATAATGTTCATTAATGACAACTCTACAGAAATTATAGTACAAGCTTAACACCTTGTGGCCCCACAAATTGCTGTCGTTTTTTTTTGTAGTAAATTTTGTATATCTTTGCTTCTAACAACGTTGTTTTTTTTACCATTGTTTCCTATTATTCTCTAAAAGTTTTCCACTTTTAATTACACACATCATCGCAATTGTATTGAACGAAATGAAAAATAAATTTCACAAACGTCTCGTATCATACACGACGCATAACATGTGTGCACAACGGTGAAACAAATAAATAAATCCTTCTTTTTATTTCTTTTCGTAAAAACATAGCAAAACCAACTCATTCTATGTAATGCAGGCCATGGTTGTGGGTAGAAAATATTGCTTTCGTACTTTACATAACAGTTTGTACAGACGAAGATCGCACGGGAATGATTGGTGTATGCGAACATACTTCAGCTGAATTATTACTGTTGTTTTACAGCCCAATTCCTGGTTGTAGCACAAAGCACAATTGAGCTCTATTGTCCATTAGTACACAATACACCGGAGGGCAACGTCTAAAACCATAATTTCATACAATCCGTATGATATTTAAACCCAACATACACGAGCTCTCTGTTTGAGTATGCTGCAACTCGTTATCATATACATTCATAGATACACGCACACACAGTACTATACAAAATACTTCCATTTTATCATTCCTATAGTTCCCGACTTCCCACATTTTCTAAGAACGACTATATCCCATAAAATGATCACATTTGATTTACGTTTTCCCGCCCCACCCCCCTTACCCCCATACCTTTCGGTCATTTTATCCATGCTTTATCCTATTTTTACTCCTGCCCGAAACCTTCAGTCTCTTCGATCGCATAGTTCAGTTTCTCCACCAGCTGATCGTAGCTCTTGTACGGTGGCAGATCCAACCGATTGAAACAGGTGTGCGATCGTGGCAACCACGTGTCCTTGCCGACCTTCTCGATACAGAAGCGTTGCGGACCGTTTGAACCCATCAGCTCCGCGAAACCACCGACCGGTACGCGACAAGTGCCGGTTACGAATTGCAACAAACGGGCACGTTTCTCGTTGTCAGTTTCACGTACAAACTGTAGATAGTAGAAACACATGGGCTATTGTTAGTAAACGTTCTCCGACAAAACATTCAATTATTGTTGCCTACCTGCCAGAACCAAACGACCTGTTTGCTGTTTCGGTTATAGTGCCGATAAATTGAATTGCGTTGCCAATCGTCCACATCGATCTCTTGCATTCCGCACAGCATCAGCTCCAGTTCACGCTCGTCAAAGTATTTCAGCCACTCCAACGGTACCACTTCGTTAAACCCGTCCAGGAACGTTTTTGTCTGCTCCTCGATACCCCTAGAAAGAATGATTTAATTCGTAGATATAAGCACTAAGGCACTCAGGACTATCTTACTACGACGGGTAACTAATGTCAAGGAAAGGCAGACTCAGACCTCTGAAGGTTGTAGTGCCACAAAAGAAGAAGGAAATTTACACTTCCTTTAACATATTTTATCAAACTCTACTCACCTCGTCATACGCCACTCGGTCATGAGCGAGATGTATTCTTCCTTGTTCTCCTCCGTCACGCGCTCCTTGTCGCCGTTATCCTTCAGCTCGTGGTGAATGATCTGTCCAAGCACCTCGAAATCAACGCTAAACCACAGCTCCAACCCACACTCGTCGATATTGTTGTCCCGCACCCAAATCAGCGAGTTGTAAAACTCCGGATCGATCGTTTCGATGTCTTTGGTCGTTAGCTTCTTGTTCAGCATGCGCTTGTAGAACGGCATCGTGAAGCCGGAATAGATGAACCGTCCGTGGTACAGGGCCATTGCGATGAAACGTCCAATAAATTTGAAGTACTGCAGGTGATCCGGATTCACGTAGCTGGCCGGATTAATTTGCAGACTGTAGTTGTTCTTGTTCGCGTACTCGAACAGACAGTACATCGGGTTGAGCACTTCGTGCGACAGCAGGAAAAACCACTCCCGTGACACACCGCCATAATCGAGACCTTCTTCGCCGCGGAAGATAATGTACAATCGGCGTCTCAACTCGTACGCAGGCAATCGCATAATCTGGTGATACGAATCCTCAAACAGTGTTTGGCGCGTTAGCGTTATTTTTATGTGCGATGCGAGCGCATTGCTCTGGCACAGGTACCGGAACTGGCTGAGCTTCCAGCGGAAGGATCGTTCGTACGCTTTCGGCACACCGTACACACCCTTCGCTCCCTTTGGTGCGCCGGGCCGTGGATCTTCGAACGTGGTTTTACGATTATTGTGATCCACGAAGAACCGTTCACCGTTGGCCGTGTAGCGAATTTCCCAGCCGGGCGGTAATGGACCTTCCGCTAGCATGCTCACCTCCTGACCCTGCGTCCGTGGATCCTCCCACTGGGTGGTGCGGTTTTTGTGGTTCACAAAGTACACCCGATTGTCCGGCTGGACGCGCTTTTCCCATCCGTCCGGTAGCGGACCCAGCCCATCGTCTTCTTCGTGTGCTACCGAGATCGAGTTCGATTGTTGGGCGTGCTGCGGGTACAGGAACCGCTGATTGCCTTGCGAGATGATGTGTTGCCGTTGACCCTGCCAGTGCTGGAAGTGCATTAGCCTCTCGCTGTTCGGCCGCTGCCAAGTGGTGGTGCGCGTGTTATGATCCACGTAGTACACACGTCCACGCGGATCACGCCGCTGTTCCCAGCCGGCCGGTAAGGGCTGCGGTTTTTCCCAGTACGTCGAGCGAGTGTTATGATCGACGTAATACCGCCGACCGAATTTATCCACACGCATCTCCCAACCTGCCGGCAGTGGCTCGTCGTCAATTGGATTTTGCTGCTGCTGTTGCTGGTGTTGCAGAATGATTTGCTGATCAGTTAAGCTTCCCCCCATCGGCATCGGTATAGCGGCCGCGGCACCATTTACACCACCAGGACTTCCTCCGGCTACTGGAAGCAACGCGGTACTCGTATGGCCACCAGCCGGAACACCGTTGATGAGTCCTTCTTGCGAGGAATTCGAATAAACGGGCCCCAGACGGGTATGGGATCCCATCGATGACGCTACCGGTGATACATTCTGCTGATCCCAGTTAATGCCACTTCTTCGAATAGCACCCGTCGACGAAGAAGCCGCTCCACCAGCGGACATCGAGGAGTTGCCACCGTTCGGAGACGATCCGGCCGTCATCACACCGTTACCCATTCCGTACGATCCAGCCGCTATACTGAACTCGTTAAACGACGGCACACAATCAGATGACGACGCTGCGTTATTACTCGTGCTGTTGTTGCTTTGGCTAACGTGGGAAGCGGGCGAATGTTGCGACTGATGTACGGTTGCGGGCGTTGATGAAGCAGAGGAGGAAGATGACGGAACTAATGCATGATTCATGATACCACTACCGGAGGAGGTTTGGGCCGGTTGCAGCTGCTGTGATGTACTGGTGCCGGTGCCACGTAAGCGCATTCGCGCCCTAATGCCACCGTTTAGTATGCTGCTCCGGAGCGTGTGATAGTGTGCACCGTTCTGCGCCAAATCCGTGGAACCAACCGTCAGCTGCTGTGATGCGATGTTATGTTTTGTGCATAACGTTACCCATGGCAAGGTCATTGGTATGGAAATGGTAGGGAAAGAAGACAAATGACATACGCGTTAGGAAAATATAAATCAATACCACCCGCAAAACGGGCCAAAAAATCGATACAGTTAACAACGACTGACTCATCGACCATGTGAGTGTGCGTACTTTTAAACAAGAATGCATTATTATTATAAAGCGCACGCCGAATGGAACGATTTTCTATAGTTAAATTATACAACACATCCATACTAAGGAATGGGTATTGCTTTAGGTATTAACTGCGTTCTCTTGTGAATGTTAAATCAACAACAAAGGGCACATTTTGTACCAATCTATTACGTAAAACAATAAAAAAAAATCTTATGTTTAAAGAGAATGTTTGTAATATGTAATAAAAACTGTTTCAATCCTGTCTTCTACTAGACATACTAAATACTTGACCATTAAATTATATTGGTATTGATATTAAACCAAGGTCACTTACCCCATTCCCGTTGACCATACTGCTGTTGCTGCTTGCGCCCTCACTGCTACGCATAGCGCCCGTTCCACCTGTACCCAAATTACGCATATCGATCTTTAACCCATCAAGCACGACGACTAATTCGCCCGCCTTCACCGGCTGCCGGGGTTCGCTTGTTTTCGACGAACCTGTCCCATCAATCAGCAGATCCATGTTGAGCTCGAGCAATTCCAGCACACCATTGTAGTGCCGCAAAATGCCGGCCAACTCAACCGTCTGCTGACCGAGCAGGGAATCTTTGCGGAAGCTGGAATGGTCGAGGACGCGGAAGTGCAATACTGATCCGGGCGACACGATACTCGTGAACCGTTCGTTCCATTTCGGTGTGTTGGTGTTTTTGATGATATCTGTCTTGCGTGAAGTTTTGCCATCGATCGAGAACTCGACGTAGGGGTTGGGCTTAAGGAAACCATTGCTCCGGAAGGAGGCGTGCTCGACTGGAAGGATGAAACAAAATAAAAAAGGACAAACGTTAATGAATAAACCGTACAATAGCCACAAATAATCAAAATCCATCACTACTCAGCTAGGACATACTTATCACAATCAGCTGATGGATGGTTCCGTCGTCCATCTGCCGGCCGTGTTGATTTAATGGTAGGCTTGAAGAAGGATATGGCCCCTATACCAGGGCCGACGGATCGAACACCCTACACCGTCCTTTAGCAAGTGAACAAACTATTAGTGTCGCCACAAACCGACTTTCTGCCCTCGGGATACGTTATGGACGATCCTACGGAGAATGAATGGAAAAAGAAAATTAGAAATAATATTCCTGGCGACAACCTCCCGGAGCTAGGGCAGCACAAATGGGGAGCGCTAGAGCTTGCGTGTGTACCACGCACGCAATCCACGTGTTTTCCGATTTTCCCATTTCTTTGACCAATGGGCAGAACGTGCTTCCGGACTAAGTGTAACCTGTTTCATTTTCGTGGTGTAATCTAAGCAGGTGATTTCGCTTTCTATGGACTATATAACGGCCCAGTGTCTCCGTTTAGTTGGGTGCAATTCTTTTGCTGCTTTTAACATAGCTTCATATGGACGAGAAACGATTTTTTACTGTATGTAAAATCTGTACACACGATGTTTTAGTGTCCCCCTTCACATGTCACACATGGAAATAAAATAGAAAATATTTTCGTCAGTAGCCCTTGTTATCTTATTTAGTTGTATCCATATTTACAACAGTATAACCGTACTTGTAGCCAACTTTGCACAATCAAATAAAAATGTAAAAAAAAAACATGAACGATTCTTCCTCACCAAATAGCGTTTCAGTTATCTAAATGCCCTGACGCATTAATACCCTGGTAAGTGTGACCATTAACAAATATTGAAACAGTACTGTATGTGATGCAATCAATCGCCCTGATAAGCCGTTGACACACCGGATTAGTGTTTTCAAGCGATATCCAAGTACTGCATGGACAGGTTTCCTTATTTAGCAAGATTGCTAATACAATTACTACCACAAAACTTTCATTTTAATATTGTAATCTGGTTCTATTTTCGATCATTATCGCAACTACGGAAGCACAAATATGGCACGTCCCACATATGATTCTAGCACTACCAACGTTCGTTCCGACTAGCCGGATAGGCAGCTTACTGTGTCCAGCACAAACCCCTTGTTGTTATCACAATCGCGGACAGACTATTCAAAAACCTCTCAGTTATCAGTAGGAAGAGGGTGCTCTGTGTGCTTTTGCCGTTTGTAGCGCTTATTGTTTTCGCACTTCCCGTCTTCTCTGTGAGGAGTTTGATAACGAGTTTTATCTTGTACTTTTGTCTGTGCATCTTTCGCGTCGTTCCAAATTGTACAATTCACTGTGTGGAAGCAAACGTGGGAGAGGAAATTTTCGGACTTTATGTAGAATTGGAAATTCATTTTCATTTCTCGAACACCCCACCCGATGGTTTCTCTTATCGCTTTTAACTGGCCGAGTGTAAGGTTGTGTTTTGATTTTTCCTCAACACAACACACAAAAACGCACGAGCGGCAATTATGTGAATTTGGTGTCGAATTTTCGTGCACTTTCACCGTTTGTTCTGTTGTACGAAAATGTGTACATTCCACCACCCACACAAATTCGTGCGTCCGTTTATTGCGTTAGCTTTCACCGAATATGGTCCAACCTACAAACAAAGAAGAAAAATAAATAACCACCACTGAGAAATGTCCGGCCACTATTGTAATCGTACTGCATGCCGCGATTTGGCGTAGGCGCGCACAATCATAATTGTTTCGCGAGTTTCGATTTCATGCTCCGTTATCTCGCTATTTCGTTTGCTGACTGGAATATGGCCTTAAGTGGTCGCATCCCCGTGCTGCGGTCAATAGTTGCATTGCGGAGAAGATTGCCAATCAATTCTAACTACGCCAAACAACAGTCTCACAATTAAGTAGTATGCCTTGACGGAATATAGCAAGGCTCGAACGGGTTGCTAAAGCTGTTGCTAACCACAATGACTAACAAGAGCAGTAGCAGCTTATGAATGCACTATTCAAACGACGTACTTCAGACATGTAATTTTCCACGATAAATCATCCTACCGAGGGAATGGCCGACGACGGAATCTCAATAATAGCAAGAAATGCTGGCTTACATAAGCCCGATACTACGACACGACGGTGTGTTGTGTCTGCGGATGCCAGCAGACTTTCTCTAACATAACCCCCACCACCACCACCTTGCATGAAACAGTGACATAAAATTAAAACGTTTCCGTACAAATTATCAACACGTATGGGGCTGTATAGGAATTGGTTGAATCATCCCCGGGGTTGTATTATCGGGCAAATATTTTGATAGCTGTTTTCGTGATACACACACACACGCGCACGTTCATCGGTACGCAGTAAACTTTTTTACGATTTCATTATCACTATCATTTTCACCATTGATGTAATTATCAATCTCACGGATGCTTCCGTTTCTGGTAGAAATTAATTCATTTTTCCTTAAAACTGATCACGAGGACACCTGCAAGAGTTTGCTATGATAGAAATTACACAAATAGCTATAGCTTCACGGGTGGTGTTCGCACATACAAAATCATTTTCATATAGCTGAACCGTAGCAAGCTAGCTCACGAGTGTTGTGCCTCCCATCGGGGAGCAAGTGTGCGTTGATGAAAGAAACCCAACTATTTTTGCAATTTTCCACTTTTCTAAACTTTTGCACACGGAAACAATGACACACAATAGCGGCACAGAGGCGATGATGATATGACAAAACTAAAACATTGCACACCTGCTCTAGCCCGTTGTTTTGATGCGTACAGCCAGTCAGAGAATAGGTCTGATGATGATGATTTCACATGATGCCTTTACCCCGTTGATTTGCTTGGGTTTCCCTACTATGGGACGTAATCGGCAGACAGTAGTTTTCGTGAACTGTGTCACTTGTTTTCACGGGAATTAACTCAATTTGGTTTTTCTGATCACGATTCCAGCTGTTCGTGTTTCTGGTGCTTGCAGTAAAAGCACAGAATCGACTTGCTGCTCAACAATAATCCAGTGAGAATTTCCTCATTCGTGACCTCCTCTTTCTTTTCGATGAATGCCAAAGATTAATAAAGATCACAATGAATCAATTCGCAGAACGTCAAAAACATCCATCTTGGCAACTTCTTCGTTTACGTTGTCTAGAGTCGAGTTCTTAGCTTGATGTTTCCGAAAATTGCCGAAGTTTGACAGCTTGGTACTGCATCTCTTTCTACTGCCGCTTTGTTCTCACTCCTCTACTTTTTGCCTAGCAGCCGAGCGTGTCGCGCGTGTTCTTCTATTGTTGGTAAGAAATTTATTGATAATTTGTTAAAATTCTGCTATTAGCTTACTAAAAACTAGAGATAAATGATAAAGGTGCAGTGCAAACATAATTTGTATCGGTTTTGATTGGTGTTTTGCTTAAAATCTGTATTGAATTTCCTCCGCCCAATGCGATGAATCAAATCCATGCGTTTCAAAATGGCGGAAACTAACGCCACCGGCCGCTTTAGCCAAGATATTTGCCGTGTGAGGTTCCACTGTAGGCGTTAGTGAATTTTTAAACATATTCTATCGAAATAAAGTAGCTCGCTTAATTTCTTATTGATTGATGTGTGGCACGTGCCCCTTGTTTAGATTACAGTGCGTAGTTGTGGATATTGGTGATTCTTATTCTTTTTTCTACTCTTAATTTATTTTCTCACAGCTTTCGTCGAAACCACTCACACCCATAAGCAATGGCTGATAATGAAGACCTATTAGATTACGAGGAAGAGGACCAGACCGAGCAGGTGGTGGCAGAGACCACGGAACAGCCGAAGAAGGATGTGAAGGGTACTTACGTATCGATTCACAGCTCCGGTTTCCGTGATTTTTTGCTGAAGCCCGAAATATTGCGCGCCATTGTCGATTGTGGTTTCGAGCATCCCTCTGAAGGTGGGTAAAAATCGGAGTTTATTTTTCATTATCAAACAGCCGCTTTTTTACATGATGAGGATTTCACATAATTTTAGTAGATAGGGACATCTGATCTAAGGAAATGATAGATTTGTGAATAATGATCTGATGAAAGAACTGCCACTCGTGCTGTTAGTAACCGTAACTACGGTAACGAAACTAAATCTAATGACTGTTTGCTTTGTTTCTCCTTTTCAGTGCAACATGAATGTATTCCACAGGCTGTGCTTGGTATGGACATTTTGTGCCAGGCCAAGTCGGGTATGGGAAAGACAGCTGTATTTGTGCTTGCCACGTTGCAGCAGTTGGAACCGACCGAAAACGTGCCGTACGTGCTGGTTATGTGTCATACGCGCGAGCTCGCTTTCCAGATTAGCAAGGAGTACGAGCGGTTTTGTAAGTACATGCCCACCATCAAGGTGGCCGTATTTTTCGGTGGGCTACCAATCCAAAAGGACGAGGAGGTGCTGAAAACGACGACACCCCATATTATCGTGGGAACGCCCGGACGCGTGTTGGCGCTTATCCGCAACAAGAAGCTAAATCTGAAAAATCTGAAACATTTCATACTTGACGAGTGCGACAAAATGCTCGAACAGTTAGGTGAGTTATCCAATCGAAACACTATCTTTACCTTTTTCGTAGCTTATGCATGATGAATTGATTACCATTTAGTAGATAGGGACAACTGAGTCGAGGCAATGATCGACCGTTGTATCACTTACTGAAAAAACGCATTGTTCACCTTCTTACGCCGATGTGACAATATTTATGTTCTAAATGTTATGTTTTTGCTTTTTCGTGCTCTTCCTGCTCATACAGATATGCGCCGCGATGTCCAGGAGATTTTCCGTAACACACCACACGGAAAGCAAGTGATGATGTTCTCCGCCACACTGAGCAAAGAAATTAGGCCGGTGTGCAAAAAGTTCATGCAAGATGTAAATACCACCACTAGTTCTACTACTTCTACTTCCCCATCTACCTCTACTACTACTACTACTACTGCTACTCGTAATGTTATAAAGCGATCGGAAAGTTACTGTGTCGATGGGAAAAGTTTGCCGAATAGTTGTCACTCAAGTTCACTGAAGTTGGCAACCCACTCTACCGTTGCTGCTGCTGTCGTGTCATCGTTGTCCTCGTCGGACACGCGGTATATGAAACTGCACCACACCACCATAAAATCCCAGCATCTCCTTTGGCCAATCGTGGCCACTTGAACGTATACAATGCCATCCGGTATACAATTCTGGGAGTCTTTTTTGGAAGCTAGTGGTTTGGATTGGATGTATATGCATCGACGTGCATTCGTTTCCGGTCCTGCTCACGGGGCGGGGTTTGCAAGATTGAAAGCAAATGGTAAGGAGTCTCTCTTCATTGCCCTGAGGATCTCGAACAGCTGCTGCTTCTCAATGTCTATCAACGAAAGAGAATCAGCTACTGCAATGGTGTATAAAATTACAACTACCTCCGTAAAACAAAACCAACCCCGATAATACGAAACATTTTAATATTTTTCTAAATCAAACCAACCCGAGCAAACGAAAACACACAAGTTGTTAAAGTGATGTAGAAATTATTTACACCTTGCGATCGATCACACGCTAAGCAATTCAAATAGTCGGTGAGGGTGTTAAAATCACTAGCTGCAAAACAAACGAAATCGTCGTTCATCCGCATTGCGCGAGAAATTCGTATGGAATATGCAGAACAATGCGACTCGCATCATGTCTTGGTCGCGCAACGCTACTGGACGGTTGCATATAGAAGCATTAAAAAATCGAATCAACATCGATGAATCGTGCACGAGAGGCGCACTCCAATTGGGATCTAAATGATGATGAGACGTGTCCTGGGCCGACGGTGCGATGATATGTTGACAAATTGATCCGATGGTTCTCTGTGTTGCTGCATCCATCCAGGCATCCAGCGGAATTGTGGAGAAGGAGCCGTATGTAGCAATAATCGTAGATAATAGCTAACAACATCCATAAGCCATTTATATCGTTACAGAAGCAGATGCAGGAAGGGATTTCCTCTCGCCAAGCTGGTAGAGAACTTTTGAGACGTATTCCTATGTTCATTGGCATCCTGGAATGGAAGGGCTGATTCGAATTAGCATTCCTTGCCGAACGTTCTAACATATCCTAGTTTTTGGTCAAACTTTCCCCACGATATATGTGCAAACTTTACCGTAAAATCGTCTACAAATTTGGTGGTCTAGATGCGATCGTTTGCAACTGGATTTCATGTAGTTGTTTTGTTTTTAAATAACAAAGGAAGCAAACATTTCCCAGTAAATTCATGTCATTATGGGCTCCTTAAACGATATTGCATTAATTAACACGTTAATCGCCACTCCGATTCACAAGCCAATTCAATTTTAATCGAACCGTACGATTAGTTGTCATGTTTAGTTTCAAAACGTTCTTGCTTTACTATTGGCAGCGAATGGCCAATGATCATCTTATCGTGCTGTTTAGATAAAGTATTACAATTTTATAAAGCTAAAAAAAGCTTAGTCTACTAAGCCAGGTATAGCAGGTATGACCGAGTAGATTTACGATAATGATTCGAGAGAAAAGATAACAAAGAAATAAGTTATCCGCGGTCTGTAGTGGTCGGTGTGGTGTTTAACGTGTTTTATGACCTACCTCAATTTGGAGTGCCTAAACTATGTTACTACGTATTCAATGTTCCGATGCGACTTTTCCGAAGCCGAACCAGTGTAGTAGTTAGACCGGGCAGTAAAATTAAAAATGCATTTTTTTTTAATCGGCAAAATCATCAAATTAACCAGTCGGTCTAATTATGTTGCATATCCTCTCTTCGTTTCTTTTTCTATCCGCTATGTTACTATTGTCGCGAATAATCCATCTTTAGCCGATGGAAGTGTATGTTGACGACGAAACCAAGCTAACTTTGCACGGTCTGCAGCAACATTATGTGAAGCTGAAGGAAAACGAAAAGAACAAAAAACTCTTCGAATTGCTTGATGTGTTGGAGTTCAATCAGGTAGGACACAAAGACGCTTTACCGTTGTGTGAGAAACTTTGCTACTAGAATTGTATATGCATTTTCGATTCTTTTATCCTAGGTGGTTATTTTCGTCAAATCCGTTCAACGTTGCATGGCCCTGGCACAGTTGCTAACAGAGCAAAATTTCCCCGCCATTGGTATCCATCGTGGCATGGTACAGGAAGAACGTTTGTCACGGTACCAACAGTTTAAGGATTTCCAAAAGCGTATCCTCGTTGCCACGAATCTGTTCGGTCGCGGTATGGATATTGAGCGTGTGAACATCGTGTTCAATTACGATATGCCGGAAGATTCGGATACCTATCTGCATCGAGTGGCCCGTGCCGGTCGTTTCGGTACCAAGGGTCTTGCCATCACGTTCATCTCGGATGAGGCAGACGCAAAGATTCTGAACGATGTACAGGATCGGTTCGATGTGAACATTAACGAGCTGCCGGACGAAATCGACCTCTCCTCTTACAGTGAGTAACCCTGAGATACTGAAGACACATCTTCAAATTAGAGCTTGTACTGAAACATTTCATCTTTTCCCTCTTATAGTTGAAGGACGATAAAAAGTGTGTGGAATAAATCCCGTACCTGTGTGTGCGCTATCCCATCGTATAGTGGTGCAAACGTTATTTAAAAGATTGATAAATAATCGATGCCGCTCCGGTGCGCTATGTATTGCGCATGTTAGTTTGAAAATGTCTAGCATTTTGGTTAACATTTCTTAAATGCTACCATTATTATAACTTTACATCCATAATTTTAGTAAGAGTGATGAATTTTAATAACTAAAGAAATTTCAAACAAGTCTATAGCAAAAACAATCAATCACTGTACAATTATTATTCCGTTAACCCTCTTTCTCATAAGCATGTATCATTTGTGCCCAAATCGGCACGAAGTGTACATTCAAACGATTGAATGAAAATTCCTTCGCTGTTTGTACATCTGCTAATAAAAGTGTGTTGGTTGTCACGACCAATTTCACGATTCTATTGATGTTCAATAGCATTAGAGTATGATAACAGTTAATTAAACTATATTTTAGTAAGGCTTGATAATTTGGTGTACTTTTGAAACAAAACAAAACAAAATGGAATAAAAATATTAACAAAACGTTTAGTATTTAGCCTAAGCATGCACCAAAATACAAGATTTGTTCATGTTTAAACACTGATGACCGAACGCGGGAACTGATTACTAGTTGGTAGTTTTTTTTTATTTTGTCGATAAAATCCTGAAATTGGTCCCAGCGGGTTTGGGAAATTGCCCCATTAGGATTCCGTATATCCCTTCTATACGCAAAAACAATAAGGCAATACGCACAATTAAGAATATTCTGAAATCCATCACCAGTTATATTTTATTTAAAATCAGTCAGTTTTATTGCAAGAGCTTCAAACAGTAGAAGGATAAACACTTTAGCTTAGTACTAAAAAAACAGCATCCAAAAGATATCAAAGGCCATTGAAACAAACAAAAACTCAAAAAAAACTTGTGAATCTGGTTACAACGCGAGTCGCTCACAACTTGGCCTTAGGCTTCTCGCCGTACAAGACCAACACTTCGTACATTTCACGCAAGGCCTCCTGCAAGCTCACTCGGAACCGCGCTAGATCCGTTTCTTTGTTCGAACGGAACGCTGACACGCCGAACCACATATCGTCCTCCTTCGGATTGTAGCAGCATCCGTATCCATCCTGCGTTAGTGGGCCATAGCACATGAATGCGTCGTACCGTGATGCCACCTGGCTAGTGGAAAGCCGCATATGCGCGCTACGCTGTATGCCTTGATCGGAAAAGAGTTCCGGCACGGTCAGCCCATTCTCCTTCGCCGTCAGCTTCAATCCGAGCAAATGTCGATCTACTCCCTGCCCTTGGATTGCCATCGATACGTATGCCTTGTGCGCGTTGATGGCAGCCTTCATTGCTTCCAGTTTGGTCGGTCCATCCTGTTTCGGTTCTAGCATCGCTCGTGCGAAAGCAATCGATTCAACCGAACACGAGCGTATCGTTTCGGTGCGGCCGTGCACATACATCCGATTCTGGGCCGATTCGTAGTGAGCGCCAGGAGTGTGATGCAGTCGATAGAATGCATACTGAATTGCCATCTGGATGTAGCTATCGGGACTCATGCGCTGCGTCTTAATGAAGCCCTTTCCATAGTCGGTAAAGTGTACGTAGTCCATCTGTATGTCTGCGGCTAGTTTATCAACAAAATTAGCCGCTTGTTCAATTTCCGATTGCAACGCAGGTGTTACGTTAAGGGTTAACTTAACTGCTCCATCCTTAAGCTCGACTTGATCCTTCGTATTGAGACTCTTTCCGTTGTTAATATACTCGAGCAAGAAGTCCGTCATTACCGCGATCGGTTGTCCTTCGGCGGGGGAATGTTCGTACGTCAGACCGTTAATGCCGTTCGGTGCTACGACCAATTGGATCGTTTTGTCGTACCATCGGTTACCACCGTTAGCGTTCGATCCTCCACCGTGTATTAGGAGATCGCTTGCCGTTACGATATGATCAGTTCCAGACTTTTGTGGTAGTTCGCGATCGATCGACAAAACAAACAGTGCCTGCTGGATGCTTTCCACCGACGATCGATTGATCGGATCGGCCATCAACGTTTCGTACGCACTCGCCCAACTATCCCGTTGATTAGCGGTCAGGATACCAAGAGGACTGGCCCGATTGTTACCTTCCTTTGCTACGATCTTCTTCAGTTCGGTGAGAATTTGTCCCTCACTAGCAATACCCCCCGCAGAAGTGAACACCGGAAGTCGATAGTAGTGATTATTGCACGCTACCACGATGTGTCTCGATCGTGGGTTGTACTGCACCGAGTCGCGATCCTTCCCCGGAATACGACATGTACCGAAGATCTTCTCGTACTGTGACATATCCAACGGTATCTTACCCATCATTTCCGGCTTAATTTTGCCACCATCGATAAGCATTTTGTAGGCGAGTGCCGCTGAAACCATTTTTGCCGCGTACAGCAACTGTTCGTCAGTTGTTTTGTAATTAGCTTTGGGAAAGACAAGGCCCGGGCTCGAGTAAACAATGACCGGATCCCTGTACTCCATGTAAGCACTCCGCAGCCACCAATCCGCAAGCCAGTTATCCTTTTGCGCTGCACGTTGTTCCAGCAAAGCTTGCAATTTTTGCCCAATACCACCCGACACGGTAAACTGTTCGATGGCACGCTTGGTTCCGGCTAGCGTGTTTGCATCGACGTGCGGTTCGATAGACCGCACCAGTTTCTGCATCGTATCGGAGAGTTTCGGGACGGGTTGGCGTTGGAGCGCAAGCGGACCTGCCGTTGCCGATGTTCCGTACGTTTGCTGGGATGAAGTTGGAACCATTTTACCCACTGGTGGTGCACTGGACGATGTTAAAACTCTCCCGAGTGGTGAAGCCGCGGTTCGAGACTGAATCAAGCGAGTCATGTTCATTTGGTGGCAAACTTTGACCTTTGGACTTCCCTTAAAAAAACCAAAGGTTTCAGCTGTAGAACAACGTACACGTTTCGGAAGGACAAACTAATGACACGGAACTGGTACAAAAAAGAATGGGCTTCGCTCTTACGTGTATGAAAAGGCACCAGCACAATTACGGGGCAAATTTCGTATTCGCCCACGAAAGAACCCGACTTGTGCTCCACGTAAGCAGTGCGAGCGCTTAATGGGCACAATGGTTTCCACTGTTACCACTGGGGAACCTGGTTGCGGTTTTGGGTGTATGAAACCAGTTCCTTGTTGATCGTGCGTTGTTGCGGAAAAGGTCGGCCCCACAAAAGTGAAAGTGAAATGTTCGTATGCGAATGTTGTTGCACGAGATAGGAAAACCGATCGCAGGGACAGCAGCTATGCCACAGAACAAAATACAACAGCTGATAAGATTGCGCTCTGTCAGCCTTCTGTACTGAAATGGATGAAAGAGATACAAATTTATCTTCGCAGAAGGAAGTTGCTCTGTCAAAAGAGGGTTGTTTTTGTAAACTTTTTTTTTGTTCGTAATCTCCGAACACTGAACATCCATTTCGGTAGATAATTAGTTAATGAGAAAGTTTATACGAAAGTATGATTTGTTTTGATTAATGGGATTCTTATTAACCGTTTAAAGATATGGAAAAGATCAGGAGTTCAATACAGACATCAAACATCTTCAGGCCTGATTTTGATACGCCTCTTCCCCGTTTCTTTCAACTACAGCAGCACTTAATGTATAACTCTAATGTGTCGTCTATCATCTATCCACTCCAGCAGCTACCACATAGCTCGCTGAACACCGGACAGCTTATTGTAGTCTGCCATATGACGCCACACGATACGACTGACCCGCCACCGGTGTACGATACCACGCGGTCGTGAAGTTACAGCACATCGCTCGCGTACACGCACCAACGACGAGTCTCGCGGAAATGCATCAATCTCCTTGCTGGCAATTTCCCTTAATTCAATCGGCAAGATCGTATTCTTCCTGAGCGAGTTTACCCGCAGACGGGCATCAGCATGCTGCACCACACACTGCCGACGTTTGTGATCCTTGATCATACGCCAGTCAGCCCACTTGTTACGAACTTGTTGAAGCTAGAGAGACAAGAGAAAGCAAATAAATTTAATGCTGCAAGGTTAATGGAGTTGCTGTACTCCGGAACCGATTGCTTACCCGATGCCCAGCTAGATTTTGGCCGCATGTGACGAATCGTGACACGAAACCCACCACCGACATCGCGAATTCTGAGCAAGGTTTGCACCGGCTGATGTTTTTTTTGCAGGTGTTTACGTAAGAAGAAAACAACAAACATCTGTCAAACGACGTGCTTGGAGAAACGTCAAACGGGATGAATGAAACATTTCCATTCAAAATAGCTCGTACGGTGTGCATGTCGTAAGTTCTATTTTTCCTCCATTTCTTATCTACAATTCCAAACTTTCCTTTTAAATAAACGCTCTGCCCTCCAGCACTGATGTGCGATGGCTCTTCCAATGGAACATGCCCTCCGCCGGTCAATGCTGCTGATCCGTGGACAACCGGATAAATCAGACCACCTTCAAGACATCCTGTTCGATGCGGCCATCAAGTATACACATACCGGGTTTCGCGTTCTGTTCTTCACCCAGAAACCCATAGAACGGGTGGCAACCAGCATCCGGGAACAATTTAGTGATTTGTTCAAAATGATCACCTTTATCTACGTTCAAACGATCGATGCTGCATTGAAGCGCCTGCTCGATATACAACGCTGGACCAACTGCGTGCCGGGTTTAATTATAGTCGAATCGTTTGATCTGTTGACCACATCGAATCCTAACGATGCGCAAAACAAGCAAGACTTTCAGCGGGCTCTGTTTTTGGCCACTTTAGCAGATACCATTCGTACGATCTCGATCAATCAGAAGGGAACATGCAACTGCATCGTTTCGTTGAACTATGGCACCATGGCAACTGTGCCATTCGAACTGTATTACCGGGAACATAACGTGCTCGATGTGAGCCATATAAATGAATCATCGGACATTCTGTCGATCATGATGGAAAATGAGCATAGTATAGAGAGTAATTTACTCTGACTGGTTCGTGAAATAGAGACATAAATGGATAACATATAAACATTATTTTGTTTGGAGACAACATGCAGATTATTTGGGAATAATATTTTTCTCCTCATGTAGCAAGAATGCTTTCAAGATGGTTAAGAAAGAGAAGAATTAAACTGAACCTTTTTTGCATAATTTATATTGCATCCAGATTTTACAACAACGGCTCAAGCTTTTGATGACCAAATGAATTAAGCAAACTTTCGTTTCAATGTTCTGTGAAACGCTTAAACCAATCTACCCGGTCCACTCCAAGTTTGCGACCAGCGCAACGTGATCCGAAGGAAAGACGGGCGAAGGTATTGCTTCATACATCGATAGCTCTTCTCGGCTTGGCATCGGAATAACATCGTTCACGTTCAAAAATCCTTTCTGGTAGAAGATGTAGTCAATGCATGCAGCGAATCCCACCGTATAATTAGTAAACTCTGGACATCCACAGGCCGAAGCCATCTTGAACGGTTGCGATAGTGTAACGTTTTTGGCCGCTTCCTCCGTATTGCTTTCCCAGTCGGCAAAGTCCGGCCCAACAAAGCGTTCCGTCATGAGCTTGTAGATGCCACACTCCGGCACCGAGTTAAAGTCGCCACAAAACAGCAAAGCTAATGCGGACTCCTGTAAATTGTACTGTTGACCGATCCGTTCGTACTGTTCGCGTATGTACAGCATGGCGTACCCTATCTGTAGCAAACGCACATGGTCAGCATCTGGGCTGAAATACAGATGCGTATTGGCCACTAGCAAATGCTTGCTCGTATCGTGTTTACTACGCAAAAGGGTAAGCTGCAAAGCGGTCGATCTGTTCTCGATCCGATCTACCAACGGTTTGTTATCCTTTATCTGGTTCCATAGCTCCGGATAACGTTGCAAAATCTCGCTGATGATAACGCCATCCTTTTCGAGTAGCCTACAAAACGAATATGGAATTGCATTTAGTAACAGAAAGGGAAAAGTATCAATTCCGGAAGAACTTACTCGAACTTATTCACATCGTAAAACGTTGCCAAACCTTCTGCAACATTGCGCTTTGCTTGATAGTGACCGGCAAGGTTTTTCTGTTGAAAAATAGGCACCAAATCCAGGCTGAATATTTTTGTGTCCACCTCCTGCAAACATACGATATCTGCCCGGTAGCCGAGTAGTTCCTTTACGAACAGTTGCTTCCTGTAATCGATTTCTAGCGCGTACGGTGGTGTATAAGCGAACAGAACAGTCCGACTGTAGTCGCTGTCGGAGTACAGCTCGGCAAGTAAATTGTAAGACACCACTCGAAACTGGCCATCCTTTAGCTTCTGCTGTGTAAACAGATGGCGCACCTCGAACGGGCACAGCCCCGGTCCGGCCTGTACCGGTTGCGGCGAGATAATTTCCATCGTTGGACCAGTCCGCCCAGCGGAATCCTTCGGTGTGCAGCTAAACTTTAGATGATACCCAACGTCAGTCTTCTGTACCATGTACGTCAACTCCGTGCTGACCTGCTCCCAGTGGATTTGTTGCGCATTGCCCGACTCTGGCATCTGTCCTCTGGACCAACTGTACGTGCTACATTCGCGTGTTGCAAAATGCAGTTCGAGCCGGGATGGACACACATAAAAATCAGCCAACATTGATGTAGGCAATTTGACCGTATGTACCTCTGGACTGTTGTAGGAAACTTGGAAGTTTTCGTCTAGTATAGTAAGCTGCACATTTGGGTATTGGCCAGCGTCAAACTTTGCTAGTATATCTGCGATGGTCATATTGGTAATCTTTTCCTCATCCGTACCGAGAGACACGACTATCGGTACGTCTGCCGGTACCGATGTGTTCTGGTCGCCAGCTGGTGCATTATCGTCGGTTGGTTGCGTTGGTTGCTTTTTTGCCTTTTTCCGTTTATTTTTCTTCTGGAACTCTTTCTCCACGTTCGCCCGAATCCGTTCCAGGCTGTTGTCAATCTGCTCGGTCAGACTGCGATTAAAGTTGAACACTTTGTCTATCTTGTACTGGTCGAGCAGCAGGTGAAAGCTGATCTGACACTGCTCCTCACCGGGCAGCTGTTTGAAATAGGCGGTCCGCATGGTGAAACGCTGCTTCGGCGTAAAGTTTGAACCGTGGCGGATAGAATATCCTGCGAAAGGATACAACGATCGTGATACGGATGATGTGAAGATTGCCCTGCGATACAGATGGGCCAGTGTCCAACACAACATTGAAAATGGGTGGATGGTACGATGCGACGGAAATACACGAGGACCGTGCACATGACAGGTTTAAGTCCACATGACACACCAAGAGATCGATTTTGCGGCGTGATTCTTCACTAATCCCCGACCGTTTTCTAACTTAAGCATGGTAAAAAAAATTAGAAAACAACAGACGAAAATCGATTACAAAACAATAGCCTGTTTTGTAACACTTCCCACCGTGCGCTGTTTATTTGCTGGACCAGCATTTGCATTGTGTTGCTCGCAACTGTCACAGGTTGTATCACAATGGGCTAAGGAAAAAAATATGTACCAGCCTCCTACCGACAGCATGCTGTGAAGTAACATAAACAAATCGTCAGCCGGTGCAAACGGAAAATCGTGCAAAATGTTCTTTTCTACTTGAAAATTAAAGTTGTACTAAACGATATCATAAATAGATAAACCTCTAAAAAATAAGTGCTTGCTGTTCTATTGAAAATCTGCGTTGTAATTGCCTTACTAGACAGCGTATCAGGCCCATCTGCTGATGTTCCAGGACAAACATGTACCCGTAATGTAATCAAATAAAAACAATACTTCCATCATCCAGTCCGCAGCTGATAAGATAAGTACGGGCTTATATTGAACCATTCACGCCCCAAGCGAATCGTTTGGAATCTGTAACTGAACTGCGTATCAGAAGGCACAATCGCTACACAAAAAAGCAAACGCAAAGTGTGACCAAACATGTTTCAGATGCTGCAAAGAAGGTCATCGAAATTGGGTATTTTGCGGTATGCAAGAAGACAAACCCCAGCAGCAAGCAACACCAGATACTATGGCTCATCGGATAAGGGAAATAAAGGCGACACCAGCAACAGTGGCGATCTTTCTGACCAGGTGGAAGCAAATAAGGATAATCCTATCTCACGGACACTGAAACTTCTCGGCAACGATGTGCAGCGTGTGAAAAAATTCATTCTGCCGCGTAATTTAAGTAAAAACGATTCAAAAGACAAATCTTCGGAATCGATCGAAAACTATCTTCAAAGGTACCGGAGAGACGATTTTCAATCTCACTGTGACATTCTTGTAATCGGTGGCGGCGGAGTAGGATCTTCGATTGCGTATTGGCTCAAGAAGCGTGCTCGCGAAGGTCTAAACGTGGTGGTGGTCGAAAAGGATTCGACTTACGCACAGGCTTCAACCTGTCTATCGGTTGGGGGACTGCGGCAACAGTTTTCAATCGTAGAAAACATCCAAATGAGCCTATTCGGGGCCGATTTTATGCGCAACAGCAAGGACTATCTCGGCGAGGACGTCGATTTAAACTTTACCCCGCACGGGTATTTGCTGCTGGCTAGCGAAGCGGGTGCGGAACAGCTGGAACAAAACTCCAAGCTACAGTGTGCGCTCGGTGCAAAAAATGAGCTTTTAACGGCAAGTCGTCTAAAACAGCGCTTTCCCTGGATGAACACGGATGGCATCGTGCTTGGGTGTCATGGGTTGGAGAAGGAAGGCTGGTTTGATCCGTGGGCGCTGCTTTCTGGCTTCCGAAAGCGTGCCACCGAGTATGGTGCGCATTACGTGGAGGGTGAAATGGTTGGGTTTGGCTTTGAACGACAGCCGGACATTTTGGCCGAAGGCATCGAGGAAGGCGCCTACGAAGGAATCAATCGAGCGTACGTAAAGATGAAGGACGGTGAAATGCGAGAGATAAAGTTTGCGATCGCCGTCATTGCTGCCGGTGCTCAATCGGGAGCGATTGCAAGGATGGCCAGGATAGGCACGGGGAAAGGAATGCTATCGATACCGCTGCCGGTGGAACCAAGGAAGCGTTTTGTTTACGTGTTTCAATGCGAAAATGATCAAGGTCCGGGAATTAACACACCACTTACCATTGATCCGAGTGGAACGTATTTCAGGCGGGACGGACTGGGCGGTAACTATTTGGGCGGCAAAAGTCCACTACCGGAAGAGGAACCACCGGTGGATACATTGGATGTTGATCATGGATTTTTCGAAAAAACCGTATGGCCAAATCTAGCCCATTTGGTGCCGAGTTTCGAAGCGATAAAGGTGAAAAACGCCTGGGCCGGTTACTACGAGTTCAACACGTTCGATGAAAACGGCATTGTGGGACCTCATCCGTACTACAACAATCTCTACATCGCTACCGGGTTTAGTGGGCATGGTAAGTGATCATTTGCGCAGCTTTACACGCAGAACAGTGTTTAATTGAAGAATATTCGCTAATCATTGTTTAGGCATTCAACAAACACCAGCAGTAGGAAGAGCCGTTTCGGAGATGATCATAGACGGTGGGTTCCGATCAGTAGACCTCACGCGTTTCGGCTTCGATAGGATCATCATCGATCAACCAATGTTCGAGGCTAACATTTTCTAGTCCAAAGGTGCACGAATGTTAGGAAGTTTTGTTATGATGATTGTAACAATCATTGTATGAAATATAAATATATCGTTTTACACACCTGTTTTCTTCTTTTCGACGCAAGGATTTATTCAACCTCGCGCAATCTAATCCATCGACAAACACGAATCCTACGCTACATTAACTCACAAAAAAATGCGATGAAAACAGAAATAACGAAGCGACGACGTATGCGTAATCGCTGGTCTTTTAAATAAACGCGCAACATGTCTGGTTTTGATGTTAAATTAATTTGCCATTCAGAATATTCATGGCTAACCCGTGGCAGGGGTTCAGAGAGTACGGCACCATTACTTGAACTGTCCCGGCGTTGGACCGAACAAACCGCCCGCCTGCTTGCTTGCAGCACGCGACGGCGCAAAGCCAAGCATCTTTTGGATGTTCTGCCGGATAGACATCGTGCAGAGGATGTAGAGAAAGATGAAGGAACATTCTGTGTAATCCTCACCGGGCAGATTTCTATGGCTCAGTCCCTGGATCCACGAGATTGGCACGAAGGGTAAGCGAGCTACGATTCGTCCATCGAAACTATGTGCAAACCACCAAAAAAGTAAAACATTACATACGGTTGTAATTTGAATAACGTGCCGACCAAACTTACATGCTGTTGAACATGCTGAGTAGTGCGGTGAAAGCAAAACCAATAGCAAACATTGATTTCATCTTCACTAGCGAGAGATCGCGGTTGTTGTTCTTTAGCTTCTCTTCATCGCGTTCTATTTTCTTCTTATGATTTTTATCTAGCGATTCGCCAAGGGTTTCTTTACGCTTTTCCACTGCAAACAAACAAAACACCATTAGCCAAAAATAGAAGCAGCGGATACATCGTGCCGGAAACTTACGCTTTTTGCTCTGCTTCTCGACCTCCCCTTTGAGCTTTTGGTATTTCTCCGTACGATAAACCATCACCCAGGTTAGACCTGCAACAACGTTGTACGGAAGGGTGGAATCAATCAAATCCACCAGTACTGCGGCACTAATCTATACAATATTGCCTCAATAGTTCAACATTACCTTCTCCTAGCAGAGCGGTGAAAATGGATATGAAAACAATCAGCAACGTGTCTGCCCACATCTTTATCGAGCTTGTTGGATGGTCGTTACGAACTGCAGTGGACCTTTTTCATACGAAATTTAACAAAATATCCACAGCAATAATGTTTTTCCTCGGTCCGAAACGATTAGTACCTGCTGATCACAATTGGTCAGGTTCGCCGTCTCAATGAGGGACACGAAACTGTCATTTGTTGGTTGATGTGGAACGATAGTTTATTTCATTTTTTACTCAGAGTAG
The DNA here is from genome assembly GCF_943734845.2 of Anopheles funestus. Classification (NCBI taxonomy): domain Eukaryota; kingdom Metazoa; phylum Arthropoda; class Insecta; order Diptera; family Culicidae; genus Anopheles; species Anopheles funestus. Next base: position 79,452,365 of record NC_064598.1, on the reverse strand, counting down.
GTAACCGCACTGTACGGTTCACACTTTCAACGAGACAGTATAATCAGCAGGATCGAAAACGCAGCAAACGTCATACAACTGCAGGACAAAGATGACAAAAGCGAACGAAGTGCTCGAATTTCCATGACTTGGCACAAAACACACACAAAACACATCGTCCTTCTCGCAAATTAATTTTGTGTGAACATTCGCGGAAAAACCAGCGGCGCATCCCGAGTGCATTGAAAGGAAACACGTTCAGTGAGGTTTAGATTCGTTTGTTCATTTGTTTGCAGCGATGGTTTCTCAGACAACAACTGCGGCTGCCGCATCAACCGATCCCATCGTGGATGTGGAGATGGAGAGTGCAGAAGATGCGGAAACGGCCAAGAAAGACGCCGAACTGCTCGCGGTTCAGGAAATCCGTGACCATGCCCGACAGATCGACAAGGCAGTCGTAAGTAAGGAGCCCCGCTTCATTCTGCGCGTTCTGCGTTCGCTTCCGACAACGCGCCGAAAGTTGGCCCTGGTCGTGGTACGATCGTTAGCCGTACAGCTCTATCCAGCCGGATCAGAACGGGACGGTATAATGGTGTATATCGAGGACTATCCGGCGGGAGCACAGGAACCGGAACTGCCACGTCCACGGGCAGCTATCAAGAGTCCATTGCCGGAGGTTGACGCTTACTTCCATTTGTTGCTATTGGTGCGCCTGCTGGATAAGAACGATCTGCCGAAGGCGACCAAATGTTCGCAGGATCTGATGACGAAAATTGTGGGTCAGAATCGTCGGTCATTGGATTTGATTGCTGCCAAGTGCTATTTCTACCACTCCCGCGTAGCTGAACTAAACAACGATCTGGAAAGCATTCGCTCATTTTTACACTCTCGGCTACGTACGGCCACTTTGCGGAACGATTTCGAGGGACAGGCCGTGCTGATCAACTGTCTGCTACGTAACTATTTGCACTACTCGCTGTACGACCAGGCTGACAAGCTGGTGAACAAATCGGTTTTCCCCGAAACAGCCAGCAACAATGAGTGTGCCCGTTTTCTCTACTATCTGGGACGCATTAAGGCGGCAAAGCTGGAGTACAGTGTGGCGCACAAGCAGTTGGTACAGGCGCTAAGGAAAGCACCACAACAGGCGGCCGTTGGTTTCCGCCAAACGGTGCAAAAGTTGGTGATCGTCGTGGAGCTGCTACTTGGCGATATTCCCGAACGAAAGGTGTTCCGACAGGCTGCCTTGCGCCGTTCGCTTGGACCGTATTTCCAGCTTACGCAGGCGGTACGAATGGGCAATCTGCAGCGTTTCGGGGAGGTGTTGGAAAACTTTGGCGAACAGTTTCGCCAGGATCACACGTTCACGCTGATCATCCGTTTGCGTCATAACGTCATTAAAACCGCTATTCGTTCGATCGGTCTGGCCTACTCGCGCATCAGCCCGCAAGATATAGCTCGCAAGCTGGGACTGGACTCTCCCGAAGATGCGGAATTCATTGTCGCGAAAGCAATCCGTGACGGAGTCATCGAAGCAACGCTAGATCCCGAGAAAGGTTATATGCGCAGCAAGGAGAGCACCGACATTTACTCCACACGTGAACCTCAGCTCGCTTTCCATCAGCGTATTTCGTTCTGTTTGGATTTGCACAATCAGAGCGTGAAGGCGATGCGATACCCACCCAAGTCGTACGGCAAGGAGCTGGAAAGCGCCGAGGAGAGAAGGGAACGGGAGCAGCAGGATTTGGAGCTTGCAAAGGAGATGGCCGAGGAGGATGATGATGGATTTTAAGCGCAGCAGAACGAATAACGAATACGCAAATGTATGGCACGCGTGCATCCAATCCTGTTTGGTGTAAAATTGGAGTGTAATTTGCAACATCATAACAAAAAACTCCTGAAATAGTTCATTCAATAATCGTTTGTTCTTTGTGCTGAATACGTATTTTCCTTTTTGAATAATAAATATAGGAGCGGCATAATTTCTACACGTACGAAAGGGTGTGCTTTTAATTTGTTCCATGGCTAAGAAAATGTGTTCTCAACAATTAACGAATGGGTAAAAGCATTGGATTTTTAAAAAATGTACTGGTACTGCTGGTACTGGTAGCTGCTCGAAAAGCCATGTCACTCGAAGGGATCATAATCGGAATTAAATTGTCGATGAAAACATTCACTTAAGCGCTGTGGCAATTGTGGATTGAATGTTATTGCAAAGGAAATTACTATTTAGCGAAGGAAACCGATCAGGAATTATGTTTCTGATTCAGTATAATTCGTATCAGCTAATTTTACTTCTCGAAAAGTTTGGTAAACAAAATTTGGCTTCGTCAAGTGTTGACAGTTGCTGGGCACTATAGTTTCGTTAAAAGATGGATGTTTTGTGCAAGCAAGCTGGTGTAGCGGATGTATTTTCAAGCAAGTAGAACAATTTGTAAGAGACATTTCTTGTCGCGTTTATTTTCCATCGCTCTCGTACTCCATTGTGTGTTCGGATATAGTGTTAAAAATTGGTGTGGTCCAAAGGATAAGATACGCGTGCAACAAAACGCACCCGCTACCGAACCAACTGAGGTGCGTTCCGAAATGCATTCCTGAGAATGGTTTGCTGCTGCTGTAGAAACGAAACGATCTGTACACAGATGATGTGCCAGAGTAGAGCAGGACTTTTACGAAAATAGCGGGGTACACACACTCGCACCGACCTAATGGTGGATGGCAGGAACAGTGGGAAATTAGAACATCTCCTTACAATCGTCTTTCGGTGGGTTCGAACAGGACATGAAGTGGTCGAAGTTGACAAGTGGCCATTTAGCTAGAAGCCAAGAGAATCCTTTGAAGCAATAACGCAAAAGCCTCGCAATGAAATACTGCTCGCCACGGAGTATGTGCGGATGGATGTGCCTGTGAAGATCGCTGTAATCCGCGGTACCTATCATTTTGACAGCCGCAGCAATGTATCGGGGTGTAGCAAAAATCTAAAGCTAATCAGTGAACCATTTTTCCGGTTCCAGCGTATGAATAGTGCGTGTAGTGTTATTTCTGTTGTTGGGTATGTTGTAAGAGCAAAAGTAACCAGGATCACCCGCCAACGACACTCAACACACCCGGATGAAAGCTTTGTCGGACACCATCATAGCACACAGAGGAAGGAGTGTTGTTCTTCGTTGACAGCGTACATCATACATAGAGAAAGAGTGTGTGTGTGTGTGTAAATGAGGCTGTGTGCGTGTGCGTATGCAAGTGTGTAATGTGTGTGTCTGTGCAGTTTATTTTTTCGTTCCGGAAAAGATTAATTTTCTCAGGGACATCAACCACCAGCCGTGAGGATTGTTGTGAAGAAAGTGTTATCGCAGCATTAAATGAAAGATAAAAAAGCAATAGAACAACTAGAATGAACAGTTAAGAAATAGTTACATACCTTGATACGGTTATGATAAACGTACATTTCTCGGAAGACATAAAATCGTTCGACAAACCCTCTGGTGCGTATCGCGGACTCTTACGGTGTGTGATGTGTTCTGGCGCTGATTGGGAAAGTTTCCACGATTGGAAGAATCGGTAGAAGATTTAGAAAATGATACTCTATTAACCACCTGTCCACATTTCTGAATCAGAGGGCACAGAGTGATTCATTTTCACCCCGGACATACACCCTTAACCCGGTGTGGTGTCCCATAGCCCAATTGGCAAAGCCATGAAATTGTTACAGCGAAGCAAAAGAATCAATTATCATATCGGATGCGGTTACAAGTGTCCTGTGTTTTCGGCACGCATAATTGTTGATGTCTCTTCCTTGCGTCTGTGCTATTGACAAAGTCTCTTGCACATACTGCGGATGTGAATCGCTACTGACACACTGTACTATTGTGTGAGTGCATTTGAATCACCGCGCAAAGAAAGTAAAATAATAAAAAAAAACACTACGCAAATCGCGGAAACAACGTGCAGTTACGGGTCAGCTAGATCCCAGTTTGTGGTGTACTAATAGTAGCATGAAGAGACGGAATAGTTTTTGTCAGCAGCTAATAACATTGTTGCTCTCTTTTTTAGCTGGCATTACGCCTCCGGATAAGACTAACGCGCGGAAGGTTTGGAAGGTGTGATAAACGAAGGACAAAGGCGCAGTTGGTACGCTTACGGATGCAGAAATGATTGATACATGGCTTGCATTTGGAAGGACAGCGCGAGAAAAGCATACGACTGTTTAACGTTGGACCGCGCAGAGAATGGAAGGAAGAAGAGCGGGTTTGCATCTGTGTTAATTCAGCTAGACGAATTTACTGCTACCGAGTTGTCCTTTCTCTGGTCGATTGCTAGCACGGTCACTGGACAGCACTACCACTAGCCGTGCCCAATAGGTTTGCTAACCTGGTAATGCCAGTACTGCGGACAGAGTGGGTATTTTATTGATTAGATTTGGCCAAAAGGCCAAAAATCACAAAACGCCGTCACTTTCATCGCCCACCCCGTTGAATCGAGGGTGGTAAACAAAGCTCAATCAACAAAAGCGAGAAAAATAATACGCACTAAAAGCGTGCGGCGTGTTTTACAAGTTGCTTTAATCAATAAGGACAACACGCCTAGGAAGCAGGGAGATCGCATAACGGACGATAATTTTTAAGAGGAAAACAACACAAAAACCACGAACTCAGCTTGTGCCGTAGAATCAAATGTGTTGCTGGAAATGATTTGTAACGAGGACGTCGTCAATTGGTTCAGGGATCTGAAGAGCTACAGCAGAATAGACACCATGTGCATCATGCTGAACATGTGCCTTCCGTTCGAGCTGCGGTTCCTCGGCACGTATCTGGAGGAGCTCGGTCGACGGGATGCGCCGGAGCTGCGCGGTGCCGAGCTGAAGGTGAACAATCCGCAGGAGTTCATCGCCGACATCGCGTCCGGCGAACCGACCGACCAACGGATCCGGCGCAAGATGGCCCTGTTTCTTGCGCTGTACCGCGCTTGCAACCATGCGTATGCCAACGAGCTGTTCAAAACGCTCGAGGGTTGGGGTGCCCGGTCAGATCTGCAGCGACTGTTCGAGGAGGACGATCAGCAGGAGCTGTTGCTCGTTTACACGATGGCCACCAATCATCCGGTGTTTTCCTTCGAGCAGCGGTTGCACTGTGGCGAGATTTTTACGAAGCTAAAATCCTGGGAGCCGAAAGCTAATCACCGGTCGGGGGATCGCGACGATGTACCGCTGGAGCAACAGCCGCAACAGCAGCATCATTCGCAGCAGCATCATCAGCATCATCACCAGCCAGCATCGCAGCATCATTCGATGGATTCGTTGCATAGCAACAGTCCACAACAATCGCCGATACAACAGCAACAGCAGCCACATCATCAACATCAATCGCAACATCTGCCGAACTCGACACCACCACCCGCTGTTCCACCTCCCGGTACGACAACCCTGCATGCACTGCCACCGAATGCGGCACTTTCGATGCAGAACCTACCGCAAGGTCCAGTATCGCTCGGTCAAACCATCACACTAAACTATACGGGACTGCCGGGATTGACACAGGTTCGTGTTTTGTTGGTTCCAGTTTAGGTTTTGATAATTTATGCTGTCTTTCGTACCATTGCAGACGCTTCCTAATGATGCCACGCTAAACCCTACCCCCCATTATCTCGACACCTTGCATGCGTTGCCAGTGCAGACAGATTTTACGATTCCCCCGCCAGTGTCATCTCGATGGGTTCAGTCCGTTTATCAGCAGGTAGGAAGGGATGAATGAAATAAGAGTTTTGTTATTTACGTGTGTATTTGCTTATTTTCCCATCATTTTCGTTAGCTTGCCTATCCTCCTCCGTCGTCGTCGCCACACATGAGCAATCCCTCTTCGCCGATTCAGAGTCGTACGACGAGTCCAACCCGCATCCACCCTAGTAGTGTGCAGCATCGAATTAGTAGAAACCAGCAGAATGATCAACAACAGCAGCAGCAGCAGCAGCAGCAGCAGCAGCAGCAGCAGCAACAGCAACAACAGCAGCAGAACCAATCGCAAATGCAAAGCCTAAAACCTGTCGATGAGGTAGCAATGAATTGTTTCTCGAATTATTGGCTAAGGAAAGATTTAAATGTGGGTTTTTGCCTTTCCCAGGACCAGACAATGGTGATGCTGAGTCAGATACAGCTCCGAAACGGTATGCGCCAAACGCATAACACGTTGCCACGACAATCGAAGCAGAACTATGTCAGTCAGCATCCGCCATATCATCAACAGCAGCAGCAGCAGCAGCAGCAGCAGCAGCAACAACAACAGCAGCATCATTCACAAAGGGATAGTGGGATTTATCATACGGCAAATTACAATATGAAGGGCGTAGGCGGCATGATGATGGATATAATGAATCACCAACCGAACTCAACTGGCAGTGATTCAGGCAGTTCTATCGGTTCGACGGGTGAAGTGTCACCACCGGAAACACCCGGTGTGGCACCGGCCAGCATCGCTACGATTCCTCACATACGCACGAATCGATCGAACAACATGCGTAACATTAACGGGAGGCCAGAAAAACAATATCCCTCGATGACATATTCACAGTTACATCATCAACAAAACGTGGCACATCAGCAACAGCAGCAGCAACAATTTACAGGCTCTGACCTGATGGTCACCAGTACGGGGCAGCCTTTTCTCACCACTGGCGGCACAACCAATGGTGCTACGATGAGCGGCACCGGTAACAATGGTGCAACAGGCAGTGGTGTTGTGTCGACCGGACAGGTGTTGATCAATCAAGCCCCGGTCCAGCAGCCGGGTCAGTTTGTGTACACGGGTGCGCCGACCACCTTTCCACAGGTAACCGTATCGCACCGATCCGTTGCTAATGCCGCCCTTTCCCACGGTACCGCATTCCGTACGGCACCGGGCTACGCTCAGACAATTCAACCGCAGCAACCGCAAACAGGCGAACCGATACTGTATCAGTATCATCCGTCCGCGTTAGTTCCCGCCGGTGTGCCGGGCCAGACGGTGGTAGCGAACAGTGCGATACCGTATCTGCCGTCGCAGCCCGCCTCGACAGCAGCGAGCACGCAGACCAATCTACCAGGTGCGGTACGATCATCACCCTCGCCCCAGATTGGCTTGCTGCAGCAGTCCAAGGTGCCAGTAGGGGGCAGTAGTTCGGCAGGAGCTTACGGCGCGACAACAACAACGCTTCCGTACACCAGCACGGCACCATCGTGCTACAACTGTGGTTCACTGAAACATACAGGCCTGGATTGCCCGGAAGCGTCCATGGAGGATATGACGCGAACGTCAAACTTTACGCTCGATTACAACACGATCAGCAACAGTGCAGCTTCTCCGGGAACGGTAACAACACCGACCGCTACGACGATACCGTCGATCGGTGGTGGAACGGGAAACAGCAATAACAACACGACGCAAGGCACTACTTCGGTTGAGCTGTCCACAAGTGTGGCATCCGGCGAAGGTATCAGTAGTACGAGCAGTAGCACCAGCAGCAACAGCAGTAGCACCAGCAGCAGCAGCACCAGCAACGCCACCAGTAACAATACTAATAGCGGTAATGGTAACAAGAGCAACAATACTACCAGCCTCAGCAGCAGCAATATGATTAGTGCCAGTAGTAATAGCAATAACAACAACAACAACAATCTTCATCATCACCATCATCTTCATCATCATCATCATCATCACGGCAATAGTGGTAGCGCGAGCAGCAGTAGCAGTAACAGCAATAACAGCTCCATGGACGTACCGTTGGCAAGCAACCTGTTGCCGGTGGATGTTGTTAGCGCTAGCGGTAACAACAGCAGCAACAACAGTTCCGGCAATAGTGGTGCAACTGTTGGCAGCGGGATCAGCGGCCCCAGTAATAGTGGCACGGTAACTGGTGGCGGTAGTAATAATAGTAGCAATCTCGTTAGTGCTAGCGGTAAGTGATAATCATTAGCGAAAGGTAGAGTAATCCGGTCGAATCGATCCGTTCTGGCGCTAGCGGCGTTAGCTGCATCCGTTGCCGCTGCAGCGGCACTTCTTCGTTCGTTTTCCTTGTCGTCCACATCGCTGCATTCTACTAATACTGATCACAGTGTTTGAGGTCGTTCTAGACGGCCGTTTTGTGTGGGGATCGTTTAAATGACTTTCCATCCCCTGATCTTCTCTACCGCTTCTGAGCGATAGACGAGATAGCTCCTTTTTGTTCCGAACGGTTCAGTCTATGGAACAATCACTGACAAAAGCGCCTTCTGGTCGACTTACAAAAAAAAAACAAAAAACAAAACACGAAAGACACGAAAGAGATTTACTTAGCCGTATGTGTAACCCATCTAACGCTAGACTAGCTGAATCCCGTGGGCTTCTGGATGGGTACGCTGTAGTGATTAATCGGACAAAAAGTTCTCGGGAATGCAAGGCATAGTTGGGAGCAAGTTTTCCCCTTGTGTGTGAGATTTTTATTTTTTATTTTTTAGTGACAGTTAGGATTAGGTAGGATAGAAAGATTTTACACATCAACCAAACTCACGCAATTATGCGCGCATGACGAAATCCTGCCACGGAAACGGCATAGCAATCAGAGGACACTAGCGAAATGCGCCTCTTGTACGTTAGCGCTTGATAAGCGGGTACGATCATGATAAGGAATCGTGCCCGAACAGCGTGGAGCATTTGACGTTACGCAATGCAAAGCAAAGCTCACGTGCTTTTGCGCTTGCCATGAAGATCATATGTAATGCGTGTGTGTGTGTGTGTATGTGTACATGTTTAGTGTGTATTTCGAATTATTTTAAAATATTTCCTATCACGAATGTGGACGCCGTTGGCATTGTGTGTAACGTGCAAAAAAAAAAAACTCAAACCTAAACCTATTGCGGGTTTGGTGTTTATTGTGGGAATTTTGCGACAGCAAACGTTTGTGAATGGGTTTACTGTAATCGAATGATATGATGCATGTTGCACACGAATGTTTGCAAAAACTCTGTACGCTAATCTGTTGCTGTCGAGCAACAATCGCAAAGGATCGTTTATGTTTAGCGTTTTTAAAGTTTTCCATTTTTATTTACTCAAATTCACATTCGCGTTTTGGATGTGTAGGGCATGTATAACCATTTTTACCGAATAGCATAAGCTTAATGACGACTAGTTAATTAAACAACGCATGTATGGTTAGTACAAAACAGACGTACACAACTATTGACTAATAAAGTCGATCGTTAACCGTGCACCGTTAAACAGAAATGATGGACTGATGGTGGTTTGAACAAGGATGATGCATTCGTTTTTTTGGTGGCTCAAAACCATCGTCAGTGTTGGACATGTTTCTATTGATTTATAGGACTGTTCCATACTCATCAATTGGCTAATTCCAGTTGGGTTATATTTCCTCATGTCGGCATTCAACGACGTAACGGCATATCCTCAGGTTCGATATCAAAAAACCTATAACTTTAACAAACTGTTTTGACTGCGTTTTGAAATACTATCTTTTCAAGACCACAATATTTTAAAACATATGACAATTTACATGGGAGACATTAAAAAATATAAATCGTGCACCTTCGCTTGAGATCACACCACAGTCGTTTATGTACTGTTTAATCTCTGATTATTTGTTTATCATTTGTACTTGGTTGGAGTATGTTCTGTTCTTTAAAGGTTTTAATTGTTTTGTCGGTTGTTACTCTGTGTCTGTGTAGAGTAGCTCTTCTTTGGCTTGAATCTTTGTTCACATACGGATGATAAATATTGCGTGCCCAAAAAGACCCAGCGCTGTTATGTTCTCAACTGCAATCGATTTCGTTATGAAGTCATTTGTTATTGTTACTACAATGTAGGAACGGGCCACCATCTTTACATCATTTTAAAATAAGTACTAGAGCTAGAACTGTTTCTCCTTGGGAAAAGCGTCTTCATCGATAGTATTTTAACAGCAGCTGTCGTCGAAGCTCTTCTCTATCGGCTTCCGTTGTAGCTACAAGCCGAATTGAAACATTTGAATATCCATCCTACTAATGATCCGTAAGCTGAAAGCCGATAGGCGATATTATAGAGAGAGAAAAAACAACAACAACAAAAACAGTGTACACATTTTTTTTTAGATAAAATAAATCACACAAGCACATATGGATGACTAAAGCAAGCAGAGCGGCAACGAAAGGAAACGAAATAAATGTAAAACGAAGATGACAAGTCAGCTGAACATTTGCCCACTTTTTAAAGGAAGCTTCTAAAGCTGCAATCGGTTTAATGTATGTAGTAGCATCCTCTGAAGGATTGAACGAATTTGAACAAAAAGAAGAAAAAAAAACAAAACATTGCAAAAGAAAAATTAAAAAAAAAGTCTGTTAGCTGTTAACAAGTGAACAAAACAAAAACGAGAAAAAAAGAAAAAAAAAACAATCATTGATCAGAGAGATAGAGAGAGGTATAAAGTAAACCATCCCCACGCGGTCACACAGAAAACAATACACGTGTTAGTGTTTCAAATGCGCAGAACTGTTGCGAGAGTGGGGTTGGGTTTTAGTTAAATGAAAATTTGCAAATTTTAGAACAACAAATCTTATCCAGCGAGAGAGAGAGAGAGAGAGATAGAGAGACGTCACGTGGTAAGAAGGATGCGCTAGAGCACATAAGAAACACTTAGGGATAGTTTAACGATCTTTAAGGCTTTACATAGTACGTATCATTTGTACATAGTAAGGAAGCAATTTGTAACGGTGCGCAACGTCGATCACAACAAAATGACTGTAGGATCATCCCTTTACGACATGAGGTGGTGGGGGATGGTTGGCAAAGCAGGGAAGGTTTGGGCATCAGTGTTCTTATTTTTGTGGCTAATCTGAAGAAACCCATCTATCATGAACGATTTCGTAAGGAGAGAGCCACCCAAACATGCGGTAAATAGACAAAGCTGCTAAAGGAGAATGTAAAAAAAGCTTTTGCCAACTTTTGCTTAGACCGTAGGGACGATTAGTATGGTGAGAGATGAGTGATTCAAAATTACGAAACTGTTTGTTATTTTAACATTCTCTAAGAGCTTCCAACAGCTATGAGAATAATCGTGAATCAAAACTCAACTCCAACGTTGAACCATCTAAAGCATTCGATTATTATAATAATTAAAATTGTTCTGTTTCAATTTTGTTTTTGGCAAATAGTTTTCCACATTGAAATATTACTAAAAAGGAAATTTTGCCATGCCTCTTTGGAAAAAAAGCTTGCTGTGCACGAGTTAAGAACTTCATACCTAGCGTGTCATTTTCCCTATCCAGCTCTGCAAAATTGTTGGCTTTGACGATGGTCGGTCGGCCATGGTGGCCATCACTTCTAGTACTTTGACTGAATATACCCACTGTTTGTTTTAAAAAGGGGAAAAATACATAACTAGAAAGCGTGGCTTTGTAAATAAATGCGGCAGGTACGGCACCGAAAGGAGCGTGAGAGGTTGAGACAGGCGGAGGTATGAAGGTGAATACAATATTTATAATCCCAAAGCTGCAAAACATGAACAGAGAAAATAAGTAATACAAAGAAAAAACAAACAAACAAACAAACAAGAATTCAATTAATACTTAAAAGCAAGCACGCACTTTTGTGTTACCGTTCCGCTATAAGAACCCAGTTTATGGCCTCACCATTTCTCTCCTTCGCATTGTAGCCGCTCCACTTTGTAGATTCCAACTAGGTGTGTAAGGATGAATGAATGTGACCGGAACAGAATTTTGCACGCAGAGATGCAGAAGACACTGTGCGCCTACAATAACTTGGGAACAGCTGATCAAGTAACAGCGGGAAAGATAACCGAACCTTATAGTGACAGGGTAGATTAGGAAGCAAAGGAAGCAGCAGAGCAGCGTGATCGATAAGTGAACTAATTACGGTACGGATAAATAGTTTTATATATATAACGTCGTTTCGTTTTTTTTTGTTCTGTTTTCTGACAATATGTACATAAATCGATTTAATTGAAAGACGGCTTAGTGCGCGATACTGGTAAGGCGAACGCGACGACAGTGTCAAAGTGCGTACCAATACCGTGTACTAAGAGGTGCACGTGTACGGCTAGGGAAATTCGTGGACAAGACCGGTTTCGAAACGGAGAATGAACCAACATACATGAATTACGTAGAGTAACAAAATGGAATGGCAACAAAAAAAAGGGACTCTATTTATAAGTAACTTTAGCGACGGGACGGTAATGTAACAAGTCACACATCATACACACCTATGAGCAAGACGCGTATAATGTCTCTTTTAGTAAAAAAGGTAAGAAAACTTTCCCCTGACCATTTGCAAATCCCCCAGTTAAAAGGAGCGATTGAAAAAGGATGTCGTGACGGTTGGATGGAAAAAGGAAAACAGGAAAAGATGCTTTTCGAACGTATGGAAGTGTGTGCGGGTAGCGTGCGTGTGATGCGAAACGTTTGTGTTTTTTTTTTTGGTTTTGTTTGTATGTGATGTGATTGACATAGATCAGTGCGAAGAAATGGAAACGAACCGCCCCGGAAGGTTGAAAAAAAAAATGTAAGTAAGCAAATACATTAATATAAAAGCATAACAAACAAACAGAAAAAAGAGAAACAACAAAAAAAAACAATACACATACGTTCGTTTAGTTTAGGAAAAAGAGAGATTGTGAATAGTTCAAACAAGCGATACAAGCAAACTACAATAGTACAGAGGATTATAAAAATTCCCCTGATAAAAGAGAATGCTTTCGAGCAGGAAATGAGATGAAAGAGATAAGGTGAAAACTGCGAATGAAAATCAGTAATACGAAAGAAAGGAACACACTCACATCCACACATTATCCCGAGTCTGTGTAGCGCTTGGGGAATGCGTAACGTAAATCGATTAAAATTAGTCTATTATTGAAACAAACAAACAAACAAAAAAAAAACAACAACAGTGTATTTATATATAAAATTATTAATAAAATAATTTAAACAAGTTAGCAAAACAAACAACAAAATGTTGAATGTGTGCGATTGTGTTCTCCAGAAATTGGAATATTCATAGTAATATCCCATATTTTGCATCGCTAATGGACCATAATTCATCGTCTCAAATTAAGTCGTTTCCATTTGCAGTTAAGGCATCGATATTTATCGCCACTTCATAGCACAGCATGTTGTGTGACATTCTTCTGGTCGTCGAGATGGACTTCAACAAAGAGCACAATGGACCGAGTGCATTTCCATCGTGTGCGGGAACGATTTAGTAAAGGTAGCAGCCGTAACAAATGTATCTCTGTTTGCCACATTTACCATTTTGTTGATGGTATAATGTAATTGAATTTTATACATACAAGGCTAAAGTCAATTACGATTGCATGGTACGAAGCATGTGCGCCTTGCAGGTACGATGACTCCAAAGAGAGCTTGCTCTGGTAGGTGTACTTCGGTTTTCAGTTGCTTTTTCTTTCAGGTCGGCTGTTGTAACTCTACACTCACCTAATAGAGGACATAATAGTGAACTGTTTCAATGCTGTTCTGTTCGCACAGACGAGTAAGTTAATCGCAATAAGAATCCTACTTTATCTAAGGTAAGTTGAGGAATTGAAAGTACCTTTCCATTCACCAAACCTTCAGCACACAATTAAAAACCATTAAATGTGATAAAATGTGTTGCGATATGTGTGGTAAATGTTTTGCTGTTTTGTTATAAATTCTGTTCCCACTTTATTTATCTTTCTCCGCATGCTGCATGTTAAAAGTTAACGAAATCCAGCTCACGTACCATCGTAAGCGTAAGGCGAAGCGTTTTCTGATCCGACAGCCAGGCCGCATTACCCTTGTCCGGATTGATCCGGTGCGGTAGGGTAAGATCGAGCTGATGCTTCGGCGATCCCACAACAATCCGTTGATCCTTCACCTCGAGCTCGATCTGATGGATGCCGACGGAATCATCCTCGCCGGTAAGAAACACTTCCACAATCATGTTTTCACAGCTGGCCGTTGCTGGCGTTTTACAGTTCATCTGCAAGTAGATATCCTCGGTAGCGACCGTTTGACGGTAGGAGATCCGATATTCGGGCTGTTTGCGTGAATCGAACAAGGCACGATCTTGCTGCATTTGTTGTGCTTCCCATTCTTCGAGCGTTTGGGGTTGTTGCTCCGTTTCCGGCTGGGTGTGCGTTTCGAGCGGCGCATAGGAGCAAGGCTTCACGTGTTCTGCCGGATCGGTAGAGGGTTTCCTTTTCGGCTTCACTGTGGCCGGTTCTCCAATATCTCCGGGGCCTTTGTAAGCAAATAAAATTTTGATTATGAAACCACTAAAGGTGGCATAACATACCTAACTGTGGCACGACGTCTGGGGCAGGTTGTTCTTCATCGGACGAGGCATCTTCATCGTTTGCCTTGAACAGCTTTTGCAGCAGTTTAATATTCTCACTACCCAACAAGGACATTATTTCGATTGTAGGAGATGCTTAGAATTATTATCACGCACAGAATTTATGGATGCAACCGGGGTGTGTTATTTTAGCGAAGGCAGCCAGTTATGGTGACTATGATGATGGGTGATATCGATGAAATAAGTCGATAAGCGGTATGCTACTGGATACACATAGTAAACAAAGGTAAGTTACCATGGTAGCGTATTGGTTGCTTTTCGATTCGAAACGCATGCGTGTATCTTGTGTTAATGAGGGTTCACTGTTAAATCTTGCATAAGTAGGATTTTTTATAAAACTAAGCTTAATTTTTGCAACTTTTGTAAACGATTTGTTTGATGATATAATCTTCGAATTTTCTTCTACTTTTTTTCTTTGTTTAGTAATTAATACTAATGTTTTGTACACCTTCAAGGTATCGGACCTAAAGACTTCGGCAAGTGATTGTTATAACTAGTCATTTATAGAAAGATATTTTTGGAGCAGAAGTCCAAGATAACAAGCAGATTAACAAGTTATTATTCTGCATGAAGTAATCATTATTGAAATGTATTTTCAATTATAGTAAAATTGGATTCATGTTGAAGTAAAGTATAGAAATATTTTATTTCGAATATTCAGTATACAAATTCAGTAAAGAATATTATTGAAGTAAAGACACACTCTCGCACAGTATCGTGTCGATCACTAAGATTTCAAAGTTCAAAGCATCAAATGTCATTTGTCGATCGTCATCCGTTTTGCTGTATCACTACACTCCATTCAAATTACTAACTCCAGTATTCACACTTCGAAGCTATGTTAGAAAACGAAAGAAAAAACCGCTACTGCAAGTTTATACCACATTGAAGTGGTTCGTTCTTCTTTAACGGCGATAATGTTCGCCCACCTGAAACTTTCTGTTGGTGAGCATTCGCATTTTTAACAGATCGATCACGATCGCAACCATATATCGTCGTGGGGGTCGTGAGAGATCCGTAAATCGGGTGCAGTTAGTGGAGGGCTATTAAAAATAAAAAGAAAACCTAAATCACGATCACACGCGTACGGTTCTTAAGCTAGAGGAAATAAGTAATTTAATACATCAAAGTACAAACACAAGCACAATGTAGATAGAAAAGCTTTATTTCCTATTTCGCACTTACTGTTATGCGCAACACTGTACTAAACCTGCTCCGCTAGTTCTAAAATGGTTTCAGCTCGCTTCACCCTTCTTCTGCTTCCGTGTACCGTACAGCTTCTGTAGTAGAACTTCCCCGTTGTTGCTATTTTTCCACATTTGCTACTACCCACCGAATGATCGCCATACGTTACCGACGGTTATCATCATCATCCACCCTTACCTGTCCGGCGGAACAGCACGCGCACAAGGGAAGGGAAAAATCATAATCTTTCCCGGTGTGTTATTTGGTAACACGCGCGCGTGTTGTCTAAACTTCTTGCTGGCATGGGCATCATTGTCGTACGGACCAGCGGCTCCGCGGTATCGTGACACATTCGGTGAGATATTTTTTTCGCGATCTACTCTCACAATTTAAATCAGTCCACTCTTCGACGGCAGCCGGTCCGGACGTACGTGTCGTCTGATCGTCTGGGCAATTCCGGGCAGCAGGCGAATACGATTCGTGTTACGCCGCACTGTCGCACAAAACGTGTACGATCGAGTGTGTGTGATTGTGTGTGGAGGTTGGCTGGATGTTTGGTAATTTGATCATTTAGTACAGTGGGGAATATTAGTGAATATTATTAGGCGTAATATAGAAGAATAACGATCAGATCAGCGCAAAAGTGTTGTACGAGGTGAAAAGTAGCCAAATTGAGTGTTCGATCGGTGATCGATCGGTTAGAGTGTGCCTGAATGCAGTAGAATGAATACGTGACTCATAGTGTGCAAGAATATTGATCTTCATTACGCGGTTTCTAAAAGGAATAGAAGATTACACCTGCTTTGGTAGTAAACTTTCGCAAAATAAGGTAAGTTTTCATCATTAGCACATGAAACAAAGTGTGTTCCAAAGCTAGAACTTAGATCTTCTTCATCCACGATCATTCTAATCTCCTCTACGTGTGTGGTACATGGTCTCATGGACTCTAAAAAAACTGTGCAGAAAACACTGACCACTGTCACTGGACAACGTCCACTATATCTGTTGCATCACTCAACGCCCTTACGCCTGCTTCGGACAACTTTCTTCTCGTTTCCTGTTCTTGCCATTGGCCCCAAGCACCCCAAGTGGGTGCCCCGTTTTTTTTTGCTTGGCACAATTGAGGTACCCACGTTTCTGACAGCTTCCGTAGCTTCCGCATGGTTCCATTCCGTAACGTCGACGTCTGTGGCGAACGAGTGAAAAACAAAACCAAAGCCACCATAATGTGCATGCCCCGAAACCGAATGCATTCGAACGAGATTTAACGACTTAATTATTAATACGCGTGAGTGTGGTTTAAATTTATGGTCACAGTTTGACCGCAGATGGGCGCAACCGAGAACAACAAACAGAACAAAAAAAAAAGGGAACAAGACACTTGACTTGAAGATTCGCCGCCTAGTATGTATCTATTTTTCTGCGTAATCGCTTCAGGTCAAGGATGTCCGTTTTGGGGGAGGAGGGGGTTTTAGTGTTACATCCTTGCGCCAAGCAGTGCTAGTACAAGGCTTAATCCAGCCTGTAAAGTGGGCCGTGGAATGATTCGACCAATGGGTCCCAGTACCTCTGCCCCAGTTCGTCGCTTGTAGATTGATGATGATGATGGGGAATATATCTTAATTAGTCGTAAAAGTAATTTATCGCCTTCCAGATTGGGCCATACCCGTGCCCATAACGTGTGTGCATATGTATAAGCCGTAATGATCTTGTGCTGCGAATTTATGCATTGATCATTGGACCAGCATTGGAGAGTTTACGTCTTCTAGGAGCGATCGAATCCCACCCAAAAATTATCTTTGGAGCATATTGAAAAAAAGACGGTACATCCTTTTATGTCATATCGCACTGCTGCACGGACACAGCCAAATCCTCTAGGCTTTGTTTTAATAGCATTTTAATGCCTATTTTACGATCTGTTAGTATTGTCTTTGGCCCGACCGGGAGGATGATTGAGATGGTGCGCTAAAACTGTTGATCGCTTGATCGGCTTACAGTGTTAGACGTGTTGTGACTCTCTTGCGGTGAAGTATTTTCTCCAACACCGATTCCGACACATTATTAGTCACAGTTGTTTCAACTAATGGATTGGAATGTTATCTTGCATTTTATACGTTTCGATTCGCAACCAATAGGCAAGACAGAAAAGGAGGACAACATTTTTTTGGCCGATGAATTAGAACTATCAACAGATCATCTCTGCCGGTCGGTGTGCGAAACACGGAACGAAATATCGTGACATGCTTGTGACCTCGGGCAGAAGCGCCGTTTGGCAGAATTTATTGCAAAAATCAAAACTCAAACCTTTTCAGTTCAGTCGTACGTAGAAGTGGGGAATGGATGGATGGGGCAAACAAAATCGCAAAATATGCGAAATGAGGTGGAACGCAAAATAACATGAACATTGATGCTCGTAAACACTGATCTAACCTTAGTGATGAAAACTTCCAACCTAACCGTACATACGTTTTTGCCAGGAAGGAACACGCTAAAGGAGCTGCACGGTAGTGTAGTGCGTTCTGCGGCACCATGTTCGCGGCGCATGGTTCGCGTGCGTACGGCAACCGTGTGAACGATGAAACGCTATCGAGCCAATAATTCAACTCCCACAAGGCCATCACCGGTAGATGTTCCGCCAAAAAAAAACCTTTTTTTCGCCACCGGCTCGCAACACACCCGCAAGCGCTTGACCCGAGATGACAGATTGGCGAGTACTGGCAAAAATCGACGCGATCGTACATTTGTTCCTCTCACACGACCATCTGTTTTTCGCAAGCGGAACGTGATCGTGGTTTTTGGGATCTCTCAATCCTTTTCCATTCCTTTTGCTTGTCCGGTAAGTGCTATGTTTTCTATAAACATAATGCAGTACTTGTACTTGCCACTCGCTGTTGAGTGGCTTGTTCGATCGATAAACAATCTGATGGATTAAAGTACGGAAAAGGGCGATCAATTGGTTATGAATTTCCTTTAAGGTAACAAAAAAAAACACTAGCCACATCGAAGAATGACAAGAATGGTGCGAAATATTTGAACAACGTACCACGCACGAACGTCAAACGGGGAAGAAATTCTAAGGCAAAGCTTGAAAAATCGTACCGACACCCGGTACCCGATCTTGATCGTGTGTCAGCTTGACGCAAGTGGAACAGATCGTTTCATTAATCGCAAACATGATCACGATTACCGTTTCCCTATGGGTGTCTCTGCCACATTCGGTGAGCAGCCGAAAATGTTTCCGCTTCCAGCATCCGTATAGTAGTGTAGACAGTTCTTTTTATTTTTTTTTTCCTTTTGCTCTTCGCCTTTCGTTATCGTTTCAGATCAGTAGATCAGCTTCTCCCGGAAGGGGTGTTATTACCACGGTACGGCGGTGACGATGATCGTCCGGTGGCCAAAAATGGTGCGTCCTGCCAGTGGTTTGTTGCTGTTCGTGTTGCTGTTTGCCGTTTGGTTCGAACTATCCGATGGTTGGCGTTATGACAGAGGTTAGTATGGCGTAGATCTGCTGAAGAATTTAGAAATGTGTTGCTTTTGATTGTCGGTTTGCAAATTAATAAAAAAAAACATAAACCTAGTTTATGTTACACTTTTTTACAGAGAAGTATAAGAACTAAATTAACTACTAAAATAATTTTCCAATTCTTTGGCACCTTTAAATCACTTTTGGACAAGTTCAGAAGTCATAGTACTTGATGGAACTGAACACGAATTTGTATAACACAATTTTACACAGAAGCATAAGAACTGAATTGACTACAAAATTAATATTTCATTTGTTTAAATTAGTGCACGTTTAAGCCACTTTCAAACATGTGTAGAATTTATTCATTTGACCGTATCCATAACTACGTCATCTTCTTCAATAACCAATAATTCAACTCTTGGTTCTCAAAGTGTATTTTAGTTTCTCTTTGTTTTTAGTACATGTACTAATTCCCAGCGATGGCGCGATCTACTACATTGTCCTTGATTACTCATTATATTTATTGTGAAAATATCCTTCATTCTGGAGTATTTCTATCAAAATCGTGCTCCATAAGTTGATAAAGAACAAAATTGATAGGAAAATAGTTTATTAAGCGATGTACTAATAGTGACTCTTGTGTTTAGTTGCTCCTTTTTCGATACTAGACTCGTGTCCTGAATGCCTCATTACCTATTCTACACACTTTAACGCTATTTATTGTGTTTCCGCGCGGCTTGAATCCATTCGCTAATAGTATCCATTAGGCATAGGATCGATAAGTGAACAATTTCACACCATTCCACAACCCGAAATGGTTCCTACGGGTGGCCATTGTATTGTGATTGGAGAAGCTTTATGCTCTTTGTTCGAAACAGATATTGAAATTTAATTCACGTGTGCATCTTCACTCTTTTCATCTTCATTTTCAATTTTATTTATTTCTCCCTCCTCGGTACTTCTTTTCATGCGTTCTACCCGACTTTTGCAAACGATTGATACTGCCGACGATTGTGCTGGTTGGTGGCGGATATGCTAACAAAACACTCGACGTCGAAAATCTTAAAACAAAACAAAACAAAATGCTCATCATCCATCTGCACATGGCAAACCGAAACATTGGGTGTGGATGGGAAATAATTTCTTCATTCACACTTTCAACTGTCACGATTTTTGTCGGTCGGTACGGGGACCACCCTTGGACGGGGTGTGGATGATGAACGAAATTTTGAATCTGAACATATCACACACACACGCACCAAAACTCATAAACAACAACGACCACATCATCGCACATAAACCGGTCCACTGGCGGTTTCCCGGTTTTTTTCTTTCTTCTCTCTAGTGCCTAGACTGTATGGAGACAAGGTGCCGACGAAGGCAATTTCGCCGCGATTGCGCAAAGTTCAGCGACGGATCGTGATGCTGCACGATTCGTACCGCACCAAGGTGATACCACCGGCCGCGAATATGCTAAACATGGTGAGTAATTCTTATTGGGCAGCACCGCTTAAAGGGTATGGGGTGTGAAAAACCGAAAAGAGATGGTGAGAAGCAGTAAGATTCTTGTCACCAGAGTGTCTGTTACGGAAAGGTAACAAACTACGGAGGGGAAAAAAATAAAACAAGACACTGACCTCGATTATTGGACGTGATTCAACATAGCGAGGTTAATTTATTTTCTTGTAAAATGTTTAGAAATTCCACCAATTCCATCACCCGTTGGACTTTGGTTAATAAATAACAGTCGGAAGCAAGCGGGGAATAGGCCGGAAAAGTAGATTACCTGCTTGAAATCATATGAACATTTTGCAAGAAAATCATTGAATCATTTTAACAGTGTTTGGTTAACCTAAATATTTTTCCCGGCAAAGATTTATCCCACACAGCGGACGATGTTAAGGATCTTTAGCACAATGTACTAATAGTAGCTGCATTACTAGAGAAACGAAGTTTCTTTTTAGTACAAGCTATTCAAATAAATTAAACCGTTATTTAAAACCTCAAACAGGGACTTATTAAGGCACGCTGCTTAACTTAAGTGGCGCCAACTTAACGGTTGGGATTTCACTATAACGGGAAACCGAAAATTGCGTATCGTAAATAAGATGACGCCGCGACATGCCGATCTACCTTCGTAGAAGGTACTCGACACGATCATTAGCGGCTGATATACGGACGATCGACACTGTAATCCACGCCACTGCCACCGGTAAAACCTGGGACGAGCACGATAGACACGACGGATTATAGATATTAATTTGATAGAGTTGGAGAGGTGACGCTTGTGTGTCAAAATATATTAACACGATCGGTTGATATATTTATGGTGAGGGTGGTATATTCCGTACAGCACCGTCCAGACGGTGGATGGTTAGCAAAAGGGCATAATGGTTATGTTTATGAAAATTGTATTGTAATAATCCTAAACATGTCGTTAGGTGACAAACGAGCAAACATTTAAACTGAAATCGGCATCGGTTTGGTGGGACGGTACACCACCAAGCCAGTGGTATTTGACTGCACACCATTCGTTCGTTCGTTTGGTGTACCTTGCCTACCCGAGCAAGGCAGTTGCGATTGCAAGACACACAGATGTCACAGATCGATGAAATATTGGAAGTTAATTTAAATAGGAGAGAAATTTATCTTCCAGCAGCTCCATTTAGTGCCTAGCTGGACGGAAGCGTCCCATACCATATACGGGGTTTTGTATCGATACAAAATTAGAAATGATTTAGGCGACCTGCGGACGGGCCTGCTATTGCTGCGGAAGGTTTTCGAGAGAGGTGTGTGTGTGTGTGTAGCTCGCAAAGGAAAACTCATCCGCCTCTGCGCGGTTTGGGATTTTTGTCCTAACATGCAAAGTCTATCGGTCGTCTAAGTGTCGTGCAGAAAGCGGTCAAGCAAAAGGTGATCCTCGCCGGGTCTTTGCTTTTGCAGAGCATCATAACGCAAACATTAATATGCAAATCCGCATGTGACAACAGATTTTCGAATTTTTGATCTCCATTTCGATGTTGAGACACAATTCAATCGTTCAAAACCACCTCTCCGTAGCCGGTCCTTAGCCGGTCGGTGGGATGGCTGAACACCGCATTCGTGTCGCATTTGCCGTAAGTACGTCGTTTTCGCGGTTGGCAAAATTTATTGTGATTGCTTAATTTTTTCCGATGCTGCTCGCACGAAAGGTGATTGTTATCCCGTTTCGGAGTAAACACCTTGCAGAGCACGTTTGGCTGAGCAACAGCTGAACACCGCACATCTACCTACCCACCCACCTTAATCGCATTAGGTGGGATCAATCAACGGAGCAGAACTGGTAACCCCCCCCCCAACCCATCCGGGATGTCAAGAAGGAAGCGACATTTTGGTCACCATATGAAGTGGACAGATAAATGCTTCACACCTTCTGCCGGGAAGATGAAACCAAAAACTGCAATCCACTCGCACTCTAGGTGGCTGAGGATGCAGCAGCACCGCTTAAGACCGAGTGGCGGGAGACTTTTTGTTTTGTGTGAATCCAGTAATCACACGCGTTGGTGGACAGCTATATCCAAACTAAGCCGACAGCCCATTCAATTTCGGACCGGACCTGATTTATTGACCATGGTCTCACGTGCGCTTGTAATAGCCACCTAACGAGTTACTGCCTTTCCGCTTTGATCTTGTGCATTTCTGATGGTGGCGATCGTCTGGCTACTGGTGGCGGACTGGTGTGCCAGAGACGGGAAATCGGTTTAAGGTTATGTAGCCGCTCTTTATACGGGCTTGTTAGTGTACAATGTGCAGTGATCGCGTGATCGAGATGACAAAATATCTGCTGTTACTTATTATTTATTAACAATTTGTTTAGGCGATCAGTTCGATCGTTTCCTTCGTACATGGTTGTCTCGCTGTTGGAAGGTGGATCAGGTACTGTGATGGTTCTACACGACCAAAACAGCTGTCCTACTTCATTGAGATGTTTAATCGGGCATCGCTAGTCCGTGGTCCAGGTGTTATTTTTCGTGCGAATGAACGTAGAAGAAGCTACAGGTCGCTTCTTTCGGTGCGTCCATCCAACTGCTCTGTGAGGCTTAATACCCAACTGTCAAGATTGAGGGGATGGGAGGGATCATAACTGATTTGCATACAAATGAGTTAGCCGGTTCACGCTATCTTCGCCCGGTAAGCGGCTACGATTCCAGCACACAAAAACACCCTGATGGAGCGAGGCGTAAAGTAATAAAACTCATCAACTGATGATCTCATTCATTAAGCAGTGTTTATTTAATCTGCGACCACTGTAGAACGCACCGTCACCATAAACTAGATGAATTTACGATCGACGATCGACAGCAACTTCCGATCTGGTGTGTTCAATCTGGGATAGTTTCCAATACTAGCTCTCTCTCCATCCCATTCTTGGCCGTTCAGTTTCCGGTAATTAAAGATCTTACTTTAAGTGGAACTTTTTCCCGTTTACTTTCTACGCTTCTACAGAAATGGCACCATGGAGCAGCCCGATCGGCACAGAAGTGGGCAAATCAGTGCCGTGTATTGACGCACGACACACCGAAGGGACGATGGATTGATAACTTTGGTGCCTGCGGTCAGAACATCTTCGTTTCGACGCATCGCGTCCCGTGGTAAGTGAGTTGATAGCTTTTTGAAGGATATGACCATCGGTGGTATCATGGGAGATTGGTGTGGCACTCGGCAAAACAGCAACTATCTGTCAACGGTACGACCTTCTCGGACGATTCGCTACGGGTAAGGTTGATGACACTCTTCAGACGATGCTCCGGATGATGCGTGGGCTGCCAAGACAACGATCTTCATTGAACGGTGACACTCCTTCACAGACGTTTCGTACCGATCTGGCGCCAACTTCGGATCAAAAGCGATTTTGTGATTTTGATCGATTTCGTTACCAGGAAACATCGCCACTTCTTAATCCGTTCTATTTTCAGTGTTCCCTTTTTTGGGGGGTAAAGAGATTTTGTTGTTTTTTTTTTGTTTCAATTCTCATTTCACCTTCTTTCTCCCTTCACTACACTGTAGGATGTTTGCGTTGCGGACGTGGTTTTTGGAGCGGCAAAACTTTACGTACGGTTCCAGCAGAAACGCTCTCGACAGTGTCGGACACTACACGCAGATGGTGTGGGCCGCCACACACAAGGTCGGCTGCGGTCTAACGAAGTGTCCGAAGGGTGGTCCACGAGGGAAACCATTCTACAACTACGTCTGCAACTACTGTCCCATGTAAGTACCGGCAGTACGAATGCGTGCAAGAAAGGAAGTGTGCGAAATGACTAACAAGAACGCACACGATAGAACTGTGAAGATCGCGAAATTGGACCGAGTTTATATTTATATATGGAAGTGAATTTCTTCAGAGATTGAGTGGGTGGGCTAATGCGGAATAAGTTTGGACATTCGTCCTTGCACTAGTTTGCGTATGGGAGTTCAGTGCGTCCTGATTTATAACATGAACAGTTTATCCATTTGTGGGTCGGTTTCACTTTCGCTCGTAATTCCTCACTTTTCTATATGAGACATGTCACCGCTCACAGTGACATTGATGGATGGAATAAACTTTTATGAAGGTGTCTAAATGATTTCTTTCAACGCTTTGGAACACTCCCCCCAAAAATGGTTAAGGAGGATTAAAAAAAAGAACCTCAAACAAACCCCTCCCAGCATGACGACGCTGAGCGTGGCTAATAAGAATCGAACGGTTAAATTTGAAGTCTTTCGGTACGTAGTGAAAGTAGCCGTTTCGGTAGCCAAATAATTAATTGGAAAGCAACGGAATGAAACGTATCGAAAACGTATTGTTTGTTTGTTTGTTTTAAACATAAAGTATACATCTATCTGTGAAACCGTAACGATCGAGAGCGTATTGTGCGATGTGTTAACTGTGCTTTCATAACTTCTTGCAGCGGAAATCACGGGGAGAAATTGGGTTTGCCGTACAAACGTGGACGACCCTGTGGTTCCTGCCAGACAAACTGCCTTTCCCGTAAAATAAGGTAAGCCAAGACACCTCCAGCTGGTAATACATGGCGCATGAGATACTGAGACAAGCAGTTTTCTCCCTTCTAAACGTAGACTCTGCACCAACACGTGCAATACCGCTGACCTGTGGGCGAACTGTCGCGATCTTTACCGTACGTGGCCCGGTTGGCTGTGCAATACGGCTACGTCGGAGGGATTGGAACGTCAGCGAAACTGTGCTGCTACATGCACCTGCCATGGGAAGATACACGACTGATAACGTACCGGGGTAGAGGAATGGTTCTGATTTGCAGGATGATGTACTTAAATCGAAACGATTAGGCCAGTGCCATGCATTAGTGTGTTTTTTTTTGCGAGAG
The DNA here is from genome assembly GCF_943734845.2 of Anopheles funestus. NCBI lineage: Eukaryota > Metazoa > Arthropoda > Insecta > Diptera > Culicidae > Anopheles > Anopheles funestus. The sequence goes on along the minus strand of NC_064598.1, from coordinate 79,427,028 downwards.
CTATATTTTTCCATTTCACTTTCATTTCCCATCCACACTTAGAACGTGTGTGGTTCATTTTTAGAGATTAGATGCTAGCTGTACGGTTATCAGGGTTTTTGCTAAAAAACGGGTAAATGTGATGAGGGATTCCAGGTGTGCTTAGGGGTTTTTTTTTGCGGAGAGAACAGCAATGCTTCAGAAGGAACAGTTTTGGAACTATATTTTATTTAAAAAAAAAACAAAAAAAATGGAATCGTAGTAGAAAGAGACACGAAAAGGAGAACGAAAAACTTAAACGATCAACAAAATTTTGGTAAGTTGTGTTTTGTGATGTAAATAGAATTGGATAGAAATTAAATTTCCTCAATCCAAAAGCACGTGTGTGATTCGAATTCCGAGAGAGAAAGAGAGAGAGAGAGAGACAGAGAGAGAGAGAGAAACAAAAACAACAAATGCTCCGTTAAAGTTGGAATTGTTTTCATCGGAACGAAGCATAATATCATCATTGTGATGATGAGTGAGCGAGTGGCCTGTTCGGGCTCGTCACGTCAGCTTCCGGTGGTGATGAAGTCTGTTGAGTGGCAGGTGAGTATCGGTATGAATCAAAGCCAGCACCAGGGTAAGGTGCTAGGGAGGGAACACGACACAATGTGGCGCATGTGGTTTGATGCTGTTTCTGGGTGATGGTGCCATCGTACGGTGACACTGTTAGCTATTCGCACATGTTGTAGCGTTGGAAAAAGGGGACACCGTTTTTTGGGGAGTGAGATGACGATAGAGAGGGAAACTGTTGACCTTATGTTGGGTACAATCCACCTAGAGTTTTTTTAAAGGGTTTTTATTGCACGAATTTAATTGCTAATACATCATAAGACTTTACTAACAATCGGTGTACTTTTCCAATAATTTTTCATCTTGTAAGTTGTCGGCCACTTTTGCCTCCACTAATCTGCCACCCTTGTCCAAAGAAACATAGCCTCGATTTATGACCCTTCTGACGGATGGCTTCTATCGTACACTGACCTTGTATTGTGTTTCGGTTCCACGGCCACGGAATATACCCTCCCCGGACGTTACCTCTGATGCACTTGTTTCACCGTTCCACCGGTGTGTCATCTTTCTTGCTGCAGGGAACCGCATGCGTCCGTAATGAAGTCATGAAAGATGGTTCGACTTCGAGTTTGGTCGCAGGAAAAGCTATCAGGTACCGATAGTGAACGGACGGAACTAGGAGGGAGAGAGAGAAAGAGAGAGAGAGAGAGTGAAAAAAAGCCCCAAGCGTAAAATCGCTCATGCGAAACACGGCGAACCCTCTTAACAGGGGCGAAAGGTTTTGCGCTTGGGACTGTTCGGATTGCTGGGTCACGAATCCAGTGACAACGGGGTTGAGAAGATAGTAGCGGCCAGCGGTGTATGGAAATGTGGTTTTCTCACCATTCTTTAAACGGGTGGGTAATTTAAGAATTCACAAAACATAATCAGAATTCATTACGCGCCTGGTCGGTTGGTCGGTTGGTTGGTCTGTTAGAGGTGGGATGATACTTGATGCAAAGTGAAATAACTTGACCAGTAGTACGATCGGTTGGATGTTTTGGTCTTTCGCTGGGAATACCCCCCGACCGGGGAGGTCGTTAGATGTGTTGGTGAGGTGTTTCTTGTGTTTTATTTTCTTGCTTTATTGGTTGTTACGTTGTCAATTCTTGTTCTCATTTCCAAGACACTTAAAATGGGGGGTGAACTCATTGGGAGCCCGTAAAGACAGTTCGTAAATTACGCGATAAAGTGAAGGGAGACGTAGAGAAATGGGTTTAATGATTCTTCATATCAGAGTGATTAAAGTTATGAATGAATCTAACTGCTGTCAATCAACTTCACAATTCACGTCACGTTTTGTATGGGTTCTAGAGGAAGAAAAGCAAAAGAGAATGAGCTAGAGATTGACATGTTTTATTCAAATAAGGTTATCGAAACAAACTAAGAATAGCTACATTTTTAAGAAGTGGAAAGGAAAAATACCTTTTCAATTGAACTGTTTTTTTTGTATCTATTCTTGTTTATCGTCAAGTTGCCTTGGTAAGAACAGATATGGAAAGATTTCCTTTGTAAGAACAGATATGGATATTTTAAGACTTACTTATGCGGTAAATAATTATTTATACCTAGTGAGTTTCTTGTTTTAGCTTTTTTCGAATAATATTCTTTCCCTTCGATTTAATAGTTTAATTTACTTAATGTTCTAATTTATTAATAAGCGGGGGGATGGCGATCAAGTAAGTATGAGCATGATCGTCTACTAGGGCAATAACATAGAAAGATCGTTCAAAGTCTCTAAAAAGGATAGACGAGATGTGGTAAGTGAAAATTGTGATGAAAACATGACATGATGACAGAAATGCCTTGATAAACGACCAACAGAAGACGGCACCCAATATATATATAATATAACAATCGGTGTACTTTTCCAATAATTTTTCATCTTGTAAGTTGTCGGCCACTTTTGCCCCCACTAATCTGCCACCCTTGTCCAAAGAAACATAGCCTCGATTTATGACCCTTCTGACGGATGGCTTCTATCGTACACTGACCTTGTATTGTGTTTCGGTTCCACGGCCACGGAATATACCCTTCCCGGACGTTACCTCTGTTGCACTTGTTTCACCGTTCCACCGGTGTGTCATCTTGCTGCAGGGAACCGCATGCGTCCGTAATGAAGTCATGAAAGATGGTTCGACTTCGAGTTTGGTCGCAGGAAAAGCTATCAGGTACCGATAGTGAACGGACGGAACTAGAAGGGAGAGAGAGAGAGAGAGAGAGTGAAAAAAAAACCCCAAGCGTAAAATCGCTCATGCGAAACACGGCGAACCCTCTTAACAGGGGCGAAAGGTTTTGCGCTTGGGACTGTTCGGATTGCTGGGTCACGAATCCAGTGACAACGGGGTTGAGAAGATAGCAGCGGCCAGCGGTGTATGGAAATGTGGTTTTCTCACCATTCTTTAAACGGGTGGGTAATTTAAGAATTCACAAAACATAATCAGAATTCATTACGCGCCTGGTCGGTTGGTTGGTCTGTTAGAGGTGGGATGATACTTGATGCAAAGTGAAATAACTTGACCAGTAGTACGATCGGTTGGATGTTTTGGTCTTTCGCTGGGAATACCCCCCGACCGGGGAGGTCGTTAGATGTGTTGGTGAGGTGTTTCTTGTGTTTTATTTTCTTGCTTTATTGGTTGTTACGTTGTCAATTCTTGTTCTCATTTCCAAGACACTTAAAATGGGGGGTGAACTCATTGGGAGCCCGTAAAGACAGTTCGTAAATTACGCGATAAAGTGAAGGGAGACGTAGAGAAATGGGTTTAATGATTCTTCATATCAGAGTGATTAAAGTTATGAATGAATCTAACTGCTGTCAATCAACTTCACAATTCACGTCACGTTTTGTATGGGTTCTAGAGGAAGAAAAGCAAAAGAGAATGAGCTAGAGATTGACATGTTTTATTCAAATAAGGTTATCGAAACAAACTAAGAATAGCTACATTTTTAAGAAGTGGAAAGGAAAAATACCTTTTCAATTGAACTGTTTTTTTTGTATCTATTCTTGTTTATCGTCAAGTTGCCTTGGTAAGAACAGATATGGAAAGATTTCCTTTGTAAGAACAGATATGGATATTTTAAGACTTACTTATGCGGTAAATAATTATTTATACCTAGTGAGTTTCTTGTTTTAGCTTTTTTCGAATAATATTCTTTCCCTTCGATTTAATAGTTTAATTTACTTAATGTTCTAATTTATTAATAAGCGGGGGGATGGCGATCAAGTAAGTATGAGCATGATCGTCTACTAGGGCAATAACATAGAAAGATCGTTCAAAGTCTCTAAAAAGGATAGACGAGATGTGGTAAGTGAAAATTGTGATGAAAACATGACATGATGACAGAAATGCCTTGATAAACGACCAACAGAAGACGGCACCCAATATGCAAGAGATCGCTTCTTTTAGTATTTTACATCTTAAATTACATTTCCTGATTGGGTGGAATCTAGTAAGAATTATGGTTTTCTTTAGTGTGGATTACCTCTCTAGAAGAGATCTCTTTTGGGGTGACTTATACCTTCTTATATTTCTATTTCTCGAGTTTAAGATGAATGTTCATAATTTATAAACTTTTTTTTTATAAATAATTTATAAAATTTATAAACTTAAATTGGAAATAAAATATCAAATATGAGCTTATCAAAAACGCAATCTTGGCGGTTCATTTCCCCATTCATGGAAACTTTTTTATAGAACAACTTTTTATCATAGTTTTAATATGTTGATGATGATGTATATAACTACATCTAGATAATGAATCATTCCCATCCAGCAGCTATTGAAGCTTAATTACCTGTTCGCCTTTCCCCCCATTACTTCTTGCCTCTTGTGCCTGACAGAACATTGTAACTTCTTTGACCCACCTGCAACGGGGCAGGAATGGTAAAAGAAGCAAAGCCACCAGAACCATCCGAAAGCCCTTTAACCTAACGTTCTTTTCCTCTCGTTGCGGTTTTTGCACAAAAGTTTTACTCTTCCAGAGAGTGTTTGTGTGGGTTTTGCTTTGTTTTTGGGACAAGTTGCGACTCTCGGCTGGTGTGTTGTGCCCTTGTCGTATGGCGCTTGCCTTCTCACTTGACCCTACGGTGCGTTTTGCACGCACGGTGACGATCAGCACCCGATCGCTCATCATTTATATGCCGCTTATGTTTGCTAATGCTGCTTGCGTTAACTACTGGTTAGCGTTTTATGATGGTTTGCCATCTCGCTTCGTTCCGTACGTACTTGGTTTTGGAGGGCCGATGCTTCTGCTTCCCAGAAGCAGAAAAGCGACATCTCATCTATCGCACGTACACGCACGCTGAAGTCCGCAAAGGTCCGGTGCAGGTGAAGCGTGTCGAGTTCCGTCGTTGTATGTGCGCGGTAGATTTTTTTTTCTCTACTTCAATTTATGTTTTAACGGGTCTCTTTCTCTCTTTGTTGTCTCTCTTGCTATCACTTCATTTACCCCTTTTTTATTCACATTGATCGAAACACCTAACATGAAGTGTGAGTGTTTTTTGTAGCAGCACAAACAAGAAGGGAAGGTGGCGCTACTGACCGTGGAAATACCACGAGGGACTCCACCATCATTCGTTCCCTTTCTCTCTTTCTCTCTCTGTGTTTAGTTCGGTACCTATCGTTTAGTTCAGTTTGCACCGAAACTGCGTCAACGAGGCTCGCATTCGCATGCCGTTGGTCCGAGCGTTCGGTTGGAGTTCGGTTTTGAAGTGTTTTGAAGCATTTTCCCCATCGGTTTTCCACCGTGACCGTGAGTGAGTGACCAGTTGAGTGTGTTTCCATCGGTGCACTATGTGCTGTGATGAGTGGTTTCGGGAGAATTTGTTTTTCAAATTTGGAAGGAAGCGTTAAAATTCCAACTCGTGTAGCCTACTGTGTGATGTGATCTACGTGTGTTTTTGTTTGGTTTTTTTGATGGAGTGAAAGTTCTAACCCGTAATACAGCAATATGGTGGTGAGCACGAGCACCCCTATCGGGGGTATGACAAATGGTGTGACCCAGGGAATGGGATCGATCTTGCGCACGTACAAACCGCGCACGCCACGCGGATCCGTATCAAAGTTCCCCAGTGCCGGTAAGCTTGCTGTGATTAGTGCGGATATCAATTACGAATCCATCCCCGGCGATGGTGGTAGCGATGGTAACAATAACCGTCTGCAAAGGGTGCTAGATTATGATGTGGATGATGGTGATGGGAAACAACTGGTAAAGTTCAATGCAGATGAGCAAGAGTGTTCCAAGTGGCCAGATGGTTTGGAGGAGCGTATCGATACGAAGGCTGCATATCGGTTTGCCGATACGGGTGTGCGTTCTGTTGGTGAGCGAGTACGGGATGGTTCGTGCTCCGGGTCGTCGTCCGGTGTTATTATCGGCAAACCGGTCAACTTGATGCTGTCGAAGATGTCGCTACTGTGGAACACGAGCGGTTGGTTGCGGATCTACTGCGGCCCGGATCGTAGTGCGATCAGTGCGGAGGATCGTAGCCGGATGATACATGTGGTCACGACGGCCACCACCCTAGACGTGGTGAAAGATATGAATTTGCCGGCTGATTACACGCTCTGGGTAAGTTGCGTGTTCCGTGTACTAAAAACCTGTTGTACTAAAAACCACGGTAAAAGGGAGAAAGTGTCGAACGACGTGGAATGTAATGGAACGGGTGTTTTTAATTGATTAAATTTTCCTGTTTGAATGAGACAAAAATGCAGAGACAGGTGGATGAGCGCCCTTCAACGTCTTCTTTCCCTACGGTTTGATGTAGCGAAAGGGCCGAAGTGTCATTTAGAACTTATCGCAAGGCCATCAGTCTGCATCTTGTTAGTAATCGTGAGAATCACGCAAAGTAGTATGTACACTGAAACTGACGGAAATATTTTACGGCTATTGTTGCATGTTTAGATGAAAACCATTTACCTAGGTAGAAGATTGGTTAAATTAGCAGCTAATTATAGTGACCAAATCAAGGCGAACCGTAATTAAGGCAAAGATGTTTAAGCATCTCAGATTGATCGTTTTCATTTAGCGGCAACAAAGCGAGTGACTTCGATGCGCGAAACAAAAATATGGCGTAAAAATATGGTTTTACGAAAGCAGCTTATGAAATGTTTTACCAATTAATTAGATGTTGGTTTTGAGGTATTAGGTAATGACGTAGCTGGGTGTGTGTGTGGTGAGCAAACCATATCGAATACAGTTTGTACATCTGCAGGAAGTTGTGCGTTGCTTTATCTCTCTCTCCCTTTGTCTCTTTCATTCTTGGAGCAATATGAAGTTTAAAGCAGCTGGAAAAGAAAGGTGAAAAGCGATGTATATCAATACATTCGTTTGACAGTACAATGTGCGATGGAACTCACAAAGTTCCAGCTCACCTCATGACGTTTCCTGCCTCGTGCATCGCTCGTTAAAAGTGAAACTAAAGTACGGCGCAATCCGTCCATTTCCGGTTCCATTTTCTCCCCAGGGTGCATCCCCCAATTATGCTCGTCTATGATGCACTTTAACACTTTCTTTAACTCTTCTCTTCTCCAGGTCCAGATCGGTGGTGGCCGTACGAGACGGTTGGAGGAAAACGAGTACCCACTGTTGGTGCAGGAGGAATTCTTGAAGTCGCTCGGTTACTTCGACGAATCGCGCCGGGCCCGGCTCGGTATCGATCCAGAGCTAAAGTATCTGATCCGGTTTCACATAGGCCCGGCCGAGATACCGATGTGCAAGGGTGTGTTGCGTTCGGGCACGGTCGAGCTGCTCAAAGGGTTAATGTATCCGCAGTGGCGCCGCCGTCATTTGGCGATCGTTGGCAGCAAACTGATCGTCTATCATGGTGAGAGTTTGTTCCTTTTTGGTGTGGAAAATTTGGAGATTTATTTCTAAATATTTTGCTACTAATTTAGGAAATGCATCCTTCTCGCCGGAAGTGTACGAGTTGGCCGGTGCGAATGTGTTCGAGCATGCACCGTGCGACAATCGGTTAATGATCAAGATCGTACCGAAGGGTGGCAGTTCGTCCAGTGCGCGCGATAGTCTCGACCGTGATTCGTCCCTGACCAGTGTGGAGTTTATCGATTGTTCCGGTACGGTTGGTGTGTATCCCGGATCGGCGATGGCCATCGGCAACCAGGTAGCGACAGCCGAACGGGAAACGGTACTGTTCCTGGGCTTCCGTGAGTCTTGGGAGCGTGACCAGTGGAGCGTCTGGCTGTCGGTGGTAAGTGTCGTTCACGGCTCGAAGGGCTTTGAAGGTTTGTGTTCCAGCCGAGCAGTTTCTTGTAGTTCCTGGGGGAAAATAAACATTCATTAGTGGTCGTTTTAAGGGATCTCCAGGGAACAAACTCTTCAAGTAACCGATGAATTCTTGAGTCCGTAAGAAGAACCTCCAGAGCGTCAGTATTTGGAAGGTCGTACTGAATGTTTTCCTTGCATGCGTTTCGGATCGATGGCTTTTAGAAAATTGCCAATCGTGTACGTTCTACTGTGAATTTCGGTTAAGAGAGGGGAAAATGGCTGACTTAAAAAAACTAAAAACAAACGATGCAATCTTCCTCGCAAGAACGAAGTCATGAAGTGCAATGGGTTTCGTGTGCTTTCCGGACCGATTTCACTCCGCTCGTATCGCATCACTGAAGGGGAGGGTGGTTTAATCACGCTATGTTTGCGTTTACTTTTGCTATTGTGCAAAAAAAAACAACACAGTAATGGCATCAGTTGGGTAAATGGATTTTGCAAAACAACTTGATTGCATTCTATTCGGATCAGATGCATTCTTTGGGGAATGAAGTTCAATGGAGGGGAAAATAGCACAAAAACCAGAAAGATGTTTTCTAATAGAGGAGCAAAAAATGAGCACATTAATGGTGAACAAAATGAACACATGTAAAGTGGGATTTTCTATCTGTTAACAGGCTTGTCTTTAATGTTGCTTCAATTCCAAGGGGTAACATTCAAGTGATTTCAATGCGCGTTAAGCTTCATGATTTTGTTTTTCAATTTTGCTTTTGCATATCTTAATTCCTTTACAACAAACTATAAACTTAACTACCGAAATGAGTGCTAATTAGACATACATTTGACTAACATTGTTCCGTTTTAGGCAGTTAACCATTAATTGAAACTTCCAAATGCACAATACTCAGTACTATGCAGACCGTTTTGCACAAATTGGAATGTTTAACTTGCAACTCGGGGAAATGGAGGATCATAAACTCTCAACCAAGACCACCAAGATGTTCAACCTTTGCTTCACTCCGTCTCTACTACCTCCGTAACGAGGAAATGCACAAACAAAGAAAAACGGACTGCGTGCGCTACATGTGAATCACTACCGGTTGATTCAAGAGAGTAAAGATTTGAACAAACGAAAAGCACCCAACGTCCGTTAAAAGCAGTTGAACGGCGTTAGATACGGTTGAAAGCATCACCCTTAAACCTCTTACTGGGGTGGAATCATTAAGCTCCAGTTGATCCTGAACCGTGACTTTATTTTTGTTGCTTATTGCCGTCGGTGAAGATGATCGTGATCTGATGATCATTTTTCAGCGCGTTCGCCCCTTGGTTGGAGATACACGAAGGACCAATTTTCCACCAGCTATTGCTCACAATGAAAGTAAAACTTTAGTCCCTCTTCTCGCTTCCTTTTCCCACCTCTATTATGATCATTGGTCAGAAAGCAGAAACCGCAAAACCCGCGACCAAGTGAGTGACTTTTGTAGCTGTGGATTTAAAAACTAAAAACGCTCCTACACCGACCTAAGCATTACCTACCTGGGGGGTAGGCTCGTAGCGGAAATGGAAATGAGTCAAACGGACACACATTTCACTCTTTCACTCATCCACCCCCAGTCACTGAGATGGAGGGAGTTTAAGTCTTTCCTTGCCCCGGCGCGAGCTTCGATGCGTGACGAGAGGTCCAACAAAATCGATGCCGTGAGGGTGATTGTGTCATAAGATGTGAAGCGCATGATACGGTCCGGCCTTCGGTCTTTGCGGTTTCCAAAACAGTGCTCCACCTGTGTGCGGGTTGTAAATTGAATAACTACAACGGGGCACGGTGGTGATCATCTTCTGCGCAATCGCGCGCTTCTATTTGTAACCAAAAATCAACTTGTCACAGTGAGGATTACAACTATCGGGCTGGATTGACAAATCTTGGGGGGAAAAACTTGCTGTGTACGATGGTACGTTTTTCCTCGTGTCGACAACGACTTGGTGGGTGGTTTGGTTTTGCGCAAAATTTGCCATTTTATTTACCGCGCATCTTGCAGGATGGAATGAATGTTAACGAACCGAGAAATATAACAAATCAGCATTGCGTAAGAATTTGTTCAAAACAATTAATCTACGTTGTCAACAATTTCATATCGTGTTTACATGCGTACGAAATAAACACATCCGGCACAATGTTTTAGACATTGGCATTTTTTGGTAGACGAATTGTGTGTCCTTTTCTTTGTGGGCGGTTAAGCTTCGGTGACGCTGCTGTGCAAAGTAGCGTGGCCAGCTAAAGTGCATGCATGCTGCACTAATTAGTGAGTGATGTGGTTACAACATTCCGTGCATATGCATATGTTGGCATGTAATGAAGTAGGAACATTAAAATTGTAATTGAGAAATTTTGTTCATAAGTACATTGGAAAATCTTGACCTGGATGCTTTTAATTTTAATAGACGACTTAAGACGGTTTGTTTCTTTTAAATTTTGTAATAGAAGTTTTGATTGAGGATGTATTTTTAATACTTAATTTTAGCTTTTATTTGATCAAATTTAATCCTAAATACGCCTTAGGGCAATATAGGAAGTCGGAGAATAAACTTTACTCCGCATTGTCTACGGCGAGTTACTTCCTTAACCATCGCTTAAATCGCCGATTTAAAAGACAGACAACAGTGGTAGAAAGTCAACAAACCATTACCTCCCGAGTAAAGATGACTTGGAGCTTACGATTGTGGCACGTGTGCGGTATGATACAACGCGCGAAGCCATGTCTTCTTTCACTTCCTTCCTGCACACACACACGACTCGGAAGTGCTTCAATTCACCTACACCCCCCACATGCTCCTAGTGATCAAGTCGTTTGGCAAGAAAACGGTCCTGGAGCAAGCTAAGATTCAAATAATTTTATGTAATCACGTGTACCGTACACATAAGTGGCTGGCACTGCTGCGTTGCCACCTAGTTGTGCGCAAACCGTAGCATGTGTCTCACAGCCCATCCTTCCTGAACTCTTTCTGTGACAGTAAGGTCGGTGTTCTAGTCCAGTTGCCAACGGGCATTAGGTGGTGTAGGACGTTCTTTCGCTGCGTGGCGCTTCCAACCACTAGTTTTGTGTCGTGTCGGGGAATTTGGTGACTGGTTTTACTTACGTCGTGTGCTATGGTACTGAGCAAGTGTATTATTAAGACGATGGGCGATGGAACGTCCAGTTTGAAGTCCAACAAGAGTCGCGTCACGTTCTCGGACGTGGAAGCGATCGAGTTGGATTCGTTGGAAATAGAGTTTGATAAGTTGGATCGCATCCCGGATGGTGGTGGTGCTGCTGCTGCAACAAGTGCTTGTATTCACAGTCAATCGAATGTTAGTGTCGTTGGTGAAAACAAAAATTTGATGTGCCTTTTCTAGTGTGAAAAGTGTTCAGATTATTGATTGAGAAAATTGAGCGACTTCCAGTGTTAATATAATCGCATTTTACAGGACGAACCGGACCGGAGCACCAGTCAACGGTTGGATCTGGATGATTCCGGTTTGCAGCAGATACCGGACGTCTTTCTGCAAGCACCGACTGCTGTCGAGGAGTTGCTTGCTGGTCGTAACAAGCTGCAGGAGATTGCCCTACGAGCGTTGGGCCAGTTTACGTACCTGAAAGTGTTGCGCTTGAACGGGAATGCTCTGAAAGAATTTCCCGACAATTTGTACAGCTTACGGAACTTGCGGCTGTTGGATTTGAGTGAGAACGAAATACGTAAGCTGCCGGATAGTATTAGTGCACTTAAGAGGTAAGTGAAAAATATGATTTTTTTTAAATTCTTCAGTTAGTAGACGAAAAATGCGATTATAAGTCCATTTTACTCTGAGGTTTAAAAACAAACGTAACGCACCGAACGTATAACCGTCATTCGAAACTTATCGTTTCTTTGACGCACGATGTTTTTCTTATACGCCGCAAGGTATGCAATTCGCATTCACAGCAAACACATAGGCGCACACGTGGTTACAATTTGAAAGTAGCAAACAACGGTTGGGCGATCGTTTTTATTTGCTGTTCGAAATCGAGTATAACAACTAACCATTCTTTTTTAGTCTAAACTTTTTAATATTTATTACGGATTGTTCACATATTGCTCTCTACCACAGGTCAACTTGTTTGTTAAATTGTATGTTAATGCGTGGACTAGTATAACAGTATTTTCTTACTTATTGTCGGAAAAGTTTTTTATGAGGCACTTTTTCAAACATCACATTTTTGGCTGAATTTTTCATAAAGTAACATACTCCATGTTCAATTTAAAGAATTAAAGTGAATTATAAATTGTTGTTCCTCTTGACTTTAAAAGGGAAAGTGTTTAGTATAGCCGCTTCATAATAATTTCCAGTTTCTCCAATATGTTGTTTGTTTGTTACCGCACGTACGGGTCAACATACCTCTAGTGTGCAAAAACCAGCACCGGAAATGTCTATCAAATCGAAGATGATCTAAGTGCTGTTGCGCGTACGCAAAATCATTTCAGACTTGTGCAGAAGTCATATGTAGGCCGGTTGCGTTAAGGATGTATCATAATGAGTTTGGTACGAAAGGCAAAGGGCGATACTCATCAGCACACCGGATGAGTGAAATTTCCATATCGTCACACTAATGACCGAAGCCACCGAGAGAGTCGGTTCAAGGAGAGTAACGCCACAGGCAGTACTTAGCCACTTCTGATACGAATCTCTGCCGAGTGCGTTTTGTTTCGCGGAATTGTGATGGCATGGGTTTAGGATATGAGTGGATTAAAAAGCACAAATCTACTGTGTTTTGCGAGGTACCAGCGCGCGCAAGCTATGCAAAAGACAATCACAAAGCCACAGACACAACACATTTTCGCGGCAAGTCAAGTGTCAATTCCAAGGGTACGACCGTACCGGAGCATCTTAATGGTAAATGAATTAATTACGCATGCATGCGCGAAGCATACGGTTTGGTTCTGCATGAGGAATCACTACCAACTAGTTGTACGCTTGTTTGCCGTGACCTATCCGTACCATGCATGGTTCCCATTCTTAAGGCGTTGTTTGCAGTCAAAATAACGATAGCAAGAGAAACCGAAACGATACGAAAAACTCATCCTTCTACGACTTTTTTTTTGCTCTGGTCCACACCATTCCACGCGTCGATGTGACATCGATTTCATCGCAAGGTTCTATTCTGGTGCTCGTATGCCGAATGTGCGCAGACTTCCGGTGGTTGCGCACTGAAGCAGATACTTAAAATTAGTCACTAAAAAACAAAACCCCGTAAAAACGACAACTCCGTAAAGTCATCCCTTTCGTAGAAAACAACCATCGCTTGGTGTATAATCTTTTGTCCATATGTGTACGCTATGTCTGTGTGTGTGTGTTTAGTGAGGGTGGGTTTGTTGGATCTCCAACAGTGGTAGCCACCATTCGCGTAGGTCAAGCTTGAAAGCGGCACACGGTAACGTAGAGGAAGGTTTCACTCAAACTGCGGCTGGTGTGTCTGTACTGCTCCGTGGAGTCCGAAGAAGTAGCCACAGCGTTTTTCCTTTCGATCCATCCCCGGCAAGGTAGGTTGGGAAGTTAGTCAGTCGTGAACGGCGATGCTTGGCGTACTTTAGTGCCTGTGTGTTTAGTTTTACACGAAGTTTGCTCCACGATGGAGGTGTACGTTTGCGTCAACGCTTGCCCACAGTGAAAGAGAGTGTTTTTGTTTTATTGTACAGCGCATGAGGATAGTTTATTCCAGCAGGAGAGTTTTCATGAAAATGCCCAAAAATTTCACATTGTGCGTGTAACTAATGGTGACGATTGCTTAGAACTGTGGACAATCTTCTTTTGCTGGTGAGCATATGTTACACGTGCGTAAGGAGAGAGTGATCTAAGTAAACCAAATACGGTCCGAACTTCGAACACCTTCGAACTGGAAGGATGCTGTCCGTTGTTTGTTTGATGGTGCAATGTTGTTGTGATGGGTGAAGTGAAATGTGCATGGAACCGAAAAAACGAGGTGTGAATTTCGAAACACATCCGCGGCCCGTGGGCGTTGTGAGCGTGAAGATTTTTAAACGCTGATAGTTTATTGACCACTGGAGTAAGGCTCCTTTAAGAGGCGGCACAACAGTCGGCAGACCTTCGACTGCAGTGCCCTGACGAGGGGTGGAAAAAAGTAGGCGCAATTGTGCAATAGAAGGTTCAAACGATTTCAATGCCCATCGAAGCGAGGAAACAAGAAGTTTGTGTTTGATGTGAACTAAGGCAGAAGGTGTTTAATTGAGCGTCTATCGGCTATTTGAACTAACCTAGAAGAGTGGATTATAAAGTGCTGCTTTAAAAAAAGGTACGAAATTCGGTTGACATTCTACTATAGCCTACTACGTTTCAAGTGAATGCTGCATTTGTCTAGCTGTCTCATATGTGTGTTGAATTGTATGTTGGATTACTTTTACCATTTCACTGATTTCTACCCATCCACGTTTTATCCGTTGACCGTGACGTGCGTTTAAGCGGCAATTTTACCCTTTACTATCAAGCTTCGTGGTCGTCATCGACAATCCCACACGGGGCTTTCGCACGCTGTTTCGAAAATATATGGGTAAGAAAAAGACACTAACAGCAGTATAGCAAGCAAGGACAGCAGGTCGAAAATGAAATGAGAAAGGGAAAACTGACCCAAGAGATAGCGTGCGATAGTGGAAAATCTTTATCGATGTGAATAATCGTTACTCACATCGTTGTTGTGTGTGTGTGTGTTTGTGTGTTATTTGGTTCATTTTTTCATAATTGCAACTTTCCGTTCCATAGCCGAAAGCCGATAGTGTCACTGTTTTATTGCACTAAAGATGGTTTATGGACATGTTTATGGCCATTTTGCTGAATATTTTAATGGTGGACAATAATGTGCACTTTAGGCATGGGGGTGGTAAGTGGAGATTAGGGGGTGATTTCATTAGTGTCCACTAGACGTTTGAAAATATGGAAAAATTATCCTAATAACGCAAAAATAAGACCAATGGGGAAATTGACTGATTGAATATAATACATTAGGTTTTATAATTTATTATTATAAATTAGTCTATTAGTCTTATTCTTGCTTAACTAGCAATGATAATACCGTATTATATATTGTTGTAGACCAATTTTTCAATTTTATTTTGGCATACATGTTTTATAAGTGTTAATGCCGGACGATTGATGTGCCTGAAAATATTTTTAATATAATGAATTAAAAAGTTTTACAAGATTTAAAAAAAACTAGAAGCTATTCAACATGATTGGTAGTCTAAAAGGTGCTAATGGCTTGGTCAAAGATTCTTAAGCCTTATAATCCAAATGACGTTTTAATTGTATTTGCATAATCTTAGGCGTAAATAAAAATTCAATGAAAATAAGCAAAAATCTTACAAGAATTTGAAAAAGACTAAATAAGTTAAAAAACATAATGCGAGCGAATGAAAAATTATCAAAAACAAAAAAGAGGGAAAGGGATGGCCCATGCCCTGCAAACAACGGGTAGAATACATTAGTTACACTAAGCTGATTTCTTCTTTAAGCGATATGAATATTCAGTCTAGCTTTGTTTTCTTTCAGTTTGCGTTAGCTTCCACCACATTAGCAGAATGTGCTTGTTAAAATGGATGTCTCTTCGTTGTACTACCAGGCAGCAACACATTTGTGACCTAAATTAAGCTATGCAAACGCAGTTCTCTCTTACGTTAGTGTCCACTTACCTCTTTTTACTATCACTTTAAATGCTTGTGAGTGGAAAGAAAACAACACCAACAACAATACCTTCCATTTGGCTGACGAACAAATCGAACGGGCGGATTCACGAATTAACGGCGCACTGTTGAGTAACGGTGGCGCAGCTTACCGAAAGGAGAATAGTTTCATGAAAACCAAATACCTTCGCACACGGCACAAAATACACTCACAAAAAATGCGCCACATATAAGCAAAAAAGTATAATAAAAACGAAGGTACACGCGGAAAATCGCGCCCCACGCACGCAACTCTCTGCTGCAGCTTACGTCTACGGCGATGCACCGAAACTGGTGCGGTGAAGCAGTTTTGTGAGGTTGTACCATTTTCTGGTGTATTAAGCGAACCCACCTTAGGAGAACTTTTTCCACAGCCTGAGGGTGCAAGAGACCGGAGATCTATTGTTTATGGTCACGGAAGCGCATCAGCATTGATTGAAACTGATCTGCTAGTAGAAGTAGTTGTGTGCTAGAAGATGGTTCGTTTTTTTTCTTTCTTGATACAAGACGATCGTACGAAGCGATCGCCCCGAATGAAGGTATGATTTGCTGCGAATGGTCCAGAAAACACGGGCATCGCTTGTAAAATTATGACCTGATGATGAAGTGATCACGCAAATGATTGAGATCCATTCTCCGGGCGGTTGGAAAAGAAAGTGAAATTCATCACTGGTTGGTGGGGGAAAACGCTCGTCTGGCGGACAGTTGATCCGTAAGTGAGGCATGAAATACGGATCGTTTTTTTTCTCTGGCCAGTTTGATGGTTACTTATCTCATTTACATAACGACGCTGGCAGCGAACCAAAACGAACTCTTTGGTGACTTTTTTTTCGATTGAGAAAGATCTAGCGTGTGTCATGGACGTATAAGCACCGATTAAGATCTTAACTGTCTACTACATTGAAAGACAATACTACTTAAAGCCCAAATGTGAAGTTTAGCTAATGCATCTCTTTTGTCCCGTTACAGCCTGGAAGAGTTTACAATCGAAAGGAATGAATTACGCGAGCTTCCAGACAGCCTAAAAGGACTCTCGAGCTTAAGAATCTTGAATGCGGCCTACAATCAACTGGAACAGTTACCATCCTTCATGGTGAACAACATGCGCTCGATGACTCTGTTTGTGCGTAAAACATTTCAGTGACACAAAATCTGCTGTATGTTTTACGCAATGTCTATCTAATGTACTTCTCCCGTTTTAGCAACGAAACGATTCACTTCGAAATGGACACCTGCAGCATCGGGATGCGTCCCAAAAGAGCGACGAAAAGCCAGACATACCGCTGACCAAGGTGAACCTTCGAGGTAACCAACTCAAAGGAAGCATTATTCTCGGAAACTATGGAGTAAGTCGTGACCTTTAGTCGATGCTCGTTAAGGTGATGAACTCAATGTCCTCTTTCCACTCCCTATCTAGCTTCTAACGCAGCTAGATGTCAGTGAAAATTCGATTGAGGTTATGGATCTGTCGGCGCTAGACAAGCTGGAAACGATCCAATGCTGCCGGAACAGTTTACGAGAGCTTACGCTAAGCGGACGGAATCTGCACTCTTTGATAGCGGGCAATAATAGTACGTGGCTGAGTTAAAATTGGTTGCCTCAAGTGCTTCAGGTCCTAATTATACTCTTGTTACTCTCTTCAGATCTCACCAAAATATCCGTCCGAGCTACACCGACCAACCTGAAGCACATGGATCTTAGCTTCAACTGTCTGCAGGAACTACCCGATTGGTTGGTTGGTTGCCACCAGCTAAGAACGCTGTACGCAAACAACAATCAGATCCATACGATTTCGGAGCATCTGCTTAACAACGAACATGCGACGATCCAGACATTGCACCTTGCCTACAACCAGTTGACCAGTTTTCCACCGATGGTGAAACGGAAACTTCCCCTGCAGAAACTCTACCTGCAGTGTAATCTGATCGAGGATTTGCCCGAAAATTTCTTCATCGCATGCGAGCGTTTGACGATCTTGAACGTGTCGAGCAACAAACTGATGACGTTGCCGATCATTTTCGGTTCCAGCTGTAGTTTGGAGCGGCTGTACGCTACCAACAACTCGCTCACCGATCGTGTGCTGGACTCGCTCATATGCTTGCCTCGTTTGCGGGTGCTTCATCTGGGATATAATCTGTTAACGACCATGCCCGAGACGTGCATTAGCTGCTGGGGTGATCTGGAGGAGCTGGTGATTTCGGGTAATAAGCTGCGCCATCTACCGGAGAACCTTGCCAACATGGCAAATCTGAGAGTGTTGCGAGTCCATTCGAACCAGCTACAATCGGTACCCAGTTTGGGTAGGACAATAACGCTCCGAGTGTTGGATCTTGCCCACAATCAGCTGGACAAGGTAAACATTGCGTCGTTGGTACCGCGCAACCTGCAGTTCCTGGATCTGTCGGGCAACAGGCAGCTGCAGGTGGATGCACAACAGCTACAAGCATGTAGAACACAGCGCCCAATGGCTCTGGTGGATGTCTCGGGGAAGAATCGGCCCTCACTTCCTACGGCCCCATTACCGTACCAGGAGCACGAAGATTACGAACCCTGCTGGAAGGTAGGGTTCGCCGAGACGAGCGGTTGTCTGCCTAAGTTATGTATTGCACAACTTCGATTACCTGCATTTTGTAACTCCGAGGGTCTATTTGGATTGTTTGATGGTGAATCAGGCAATGGTGTACCGAACCTGCTGGTGAAGGCAATCCCGAAGATACTACTCGAGGAACGAACTGTGAAGGAAACGGCGAACGACTACATGAAGTACACGCTACTGTCGGCACATCGAGAGCTGAAGCAACGTGGTCAGCAGGAAGCGGTGAACGTTACGCTCTGTCACATTGCCCGCAGTCGACTTCCTACGGAAGCGATGAGCTATCTTCCCCAAACGGTAGCGAGTGGACGTAAGTTTATCCTTCGTGTAGCGACCGTTGGAGAGAGTTCCGCCGTGCTGATCAAGCACAATCGTTGTGTTTTGCTGAACAAGGGAAGTCCGTCGAGAAAGCTGGGACTTAGTGCTAACTTCCCCGTTACTGTGCCTGATCCGGAGGTGCAGGAGGTGGTACTGAGCGATGCGGACGAGTATCTGGTGCTGGGGAATAGAAAACTTTGGGAAGTGATCACGATGGAAACAGTTGCGGAGGAAATTCGCAAGGAGGAGAACATTTTGCTAGCGGCAAAGCGTGTACAGGACATTGCCCAGAGTTATGGGGCGGAGGAGAATCTCAGCGTGATGATCATTCGGTTCAACAATCTCGGTACGGATGTTGACTTCTTGATGCGTGAGTTGCGTCAAACGATCCGCAAGAAACCGACCCTGATACAGGGTGGAACCGGTGTGATATCGGGGTTTTGTAAGTGTGGCTGTTGTTGCGAGACGAACAATAGCTGCTGTCACTCGGCGGCAGCAGTACAGTTCGTGCGTCACCCTTCAGGCCGAAGCGATCGATCATCGCCCAGTGGACAAAGCGATCAGACGAGCGGCAGTGAAACGGTTACTCGGCACGGATTACCTCGCACGAAGGGTTTGGATGTGGTTGGATCGTCTACAGGTGGAGGTTCCATGGTTAGTCGACGGCCGAATGCAACTTATCTGGCGAACGAACGACGGAGCCTGCGGGGTGGCGTTGTACGTGCCGTTCGTGCTAAAATTGAGGAGGAGAAGGAAAAGGAAGGCATGGACGAGTCCGATTCGGCCATGTCGGAGGAACAGTTCAAGTGTTGGGAGTACATGCTCGAACAGAACACACAGCTCCTGTTCGACAAGGAGCTCAACACCATCTCGCGGGGGTTTGTCGCGAAACGGACAGGAACGCTCGGAAACGGAATGTCCGAAACTGGAACCAACTCGTCCGGATCTTCCGGATCCGGGACAAGCAATCTCACGAAGCTACAGCTAAAGAACCTCTCCACCAGTTCGCCCCAACTGGCACAGCTCGAGAGCGATAGTGGATTGAACTCTTCGTTGGCCAGTGGGTATAGTGGCACGATGATGACCACCGCCCGTGCGACACCATTCCTTTCGAAACAGTTCGGATCAACGCGCTCTTTTCATCCGTCTTCCTCCCAAAGTTACTTCAAACCGATTCAGTACAACACGCCCGCTCACGGAGGCGCATCACGACCGCGGCCTATTAACACCGGTCCGAATGCGGCTTACTTCGGATCGCTACAGCGGCTGATGCCTTACAACCTTGAGTACGATGCAGCTACCGCGCAGGATCGTTACGGTTCGAATGGCAATATTCTCGAGCGGGACAGTACACTAGAGCTGGACACGATTGATCCGGATGGTGGGCGAATGCGACAGTACTGGGGTGTTGCAACGACGGAACTGTAAATAGTGACCCGTTCGGATGCTATCGTGATCGTCTTATCAAACGCGAACGGAAACGTGTAAATCGCACGGCTTCCGGTGCTCCCGTTTATCCGGGTAGCTTCGGTTTGGCGCGTGCGCGTTGTTGTATTTTGTTCACGATCGATCCTTGCCTTTGTTTTGTTTGTAGCAATAAATTAAATAAATATGTACACATTTGAATAGGATACCGGATACCGGAGTGTGTGTGTGTGTTTGTGTTTATGTCTCCCGCACGATACGGTGCCATATAATTGGTTAGTAGCTGTAGATGTTTGCTTTGTATGAATGTATATAGCTATATAATGCAGAAGGACAACCGTTCGCCACCGAATGAGGAACGTTCGTTTGTGGGCTGAACGTGCATGATTGACTTGTTTTGGCAAGTGAACTGTTCTTATCCTACTTGTTCCTTCCTTCCTTCCGCTCTTGCCACTAAATATTGGTCAACTTTGGAGTGCTGTCTGCTGTACATCCGATCTTACCTATACACTCTAGCATCTTCGATCCCGAGCCACTCTTAACGTTAGCAAAGATTGATCGGGGTTCTTTTTGATTTTGTTTTTGTCTCCAAAACATTTCGCACTACAACGATTCGGAGATGAGTTTCGTACCGCGCTACCGAAACGAAACAGTTTCAAGGAACGAACATTGGGGGACACTTGTGGACCTAACACTGGCCGGATTTTTACCAATTCCGAACCGGAAAATTGTTTTTTTTTTTTGTTACGTATGGGATTGGACTATCTTCGCACTAGCTTCGCTGCTTACCGGCACACCGGAATTGCACGCTTTCGTAATGCTCTCTAACTATCGGTGTCCAAGACGACTAGCACCGGATGATTTATGGTTTTTAGTACTTATGCTACCTTACGCTGTCTCCATCCTTACGACTTCTTTACGACTAGTTCTACACTCATTTAAGACTTCAATGTACTCGCTATGGTTGATTGTTTTTGGTGGTGCAGGGGAATGTTGCTTTACAAAGAAAGTGTTCAAGAAATGAAGTAACCCAAACATGAACCACCTCACCCCTCATTATGGCACATTCGATTACCGCTGAAACGTAACCCCATTCAGAAGTACGGGAATGACACAAACTTAATGTGTAAAAGAATCGGAACAGCTCGTGTCGGTGATGATGGTGCTCGTAACTAGTGCAAACTATTGCGCGGCGGCAAATGTTTCGCCGGTACTCCTTTGCGCCTGCATCAGTAGTGCAGGGCGGACGTTCCATTCTGGGGCGGTTGCTGCCCGAGCACCCCGAGCGGTGGCGGTGCCTGTGGCGGTTGTACGGAGGGTGCCACCGGTGCCCCGGTAGCTGGAAGCTGCGTTTGCGGTGGCGGACAGTCACCGAGCCAGGAGTCGGGACTGGGCGGAAAGTCAGGATAGCCGTGCGCGGGACTAGAATCGTTGCTGAGGTCCGACACTGCGCTACCGTGTAGCCCAGGGCGGCGAGCACCAGGGTGCATCGAGCTTAGTGGTTGACCTGCAGAAAGGCAAAAGCAGGTTTTCCGTTAGCGTTTGTTTGGGATGCGCTGTCTTTCGAAGCGGAGCAACGCAAGGAACCGCCCGCAGTTGAAATGTATTGGAAATACTTACTCACCTAGTGGTGTGTAGACGATATTGTCCGGGTAGGAACCGTACGGGTGGCCGGCTCCCATGGGCGGAGGCGAGTGGCTGGAAAGGTACGGCGGGGGACTACCGTTGCCGTGGATGTAAGACCCTCGGGCACTGTGCGGTGAAGCACCGTCCTCCAGGCCCATATTGGACGTACTGTAGCTATCGTTACTGAGGTCTGGAATGGGAATGGGCAGTTGTGTGCGTTAGTCGCTAAGAAGCGCATAAAGAGCCATCCAACAAGCCTTACCATGATGACTGAAACTATCGAGATCGATCTTCAGCTCATCCTTATCGAGCAGCTTATCATGCCGGCTGGGCGAGGAAGTTCCCTTCATCGAGCGGAAGTACTGACTCCATCTAGTACGGCCAGCATCCTTTTTCAACCTTTTTTCTTTCGCTCGTCTGTAAAGAGGGGAAACGTTGAAGAAAGATGTTATGAGGACCATCTTGAGAGGTGATTGTACTTCGTTGGACATTACCTGTTTTGAAACCACACCTGCACGACACGCATATCTAGACCGGTGTCTTGAGAAAGCTGTTCCCGGACGTGTCGCGCCGGCTTGGGACTGCTGTTGTAGGCGCTTTTCAAGGTTTCCAACTGCTTGGCAGTGATGGTAGTTCTCGGTCGCTTGTTCGATGACTCCCCATCCAGTGAACCATCGGAGAGGTAAAGACCTACAAAAAAACGAGATGGTGGCAGTAGAAAGATGCTCAACTAAATAATATCACTAGCTTGATTGAGCAAAAACAAAAACACCCACCTTTAGCCTTAGCTGCTTCATAATCGGGCTTACAAATCAGCTTACAGTCTTCCATCAGGTAGAACTCGTCGCCCGTGTTAAGCTGCCTCGAGCACATCGAACACATGAAACACTGCAGATGGTACACATTGTCCTGTGCCCGTCGGACCACTTGCGTCGGCGGTATACCAAGATCACACGCGGCACATTTCGTCCCGTAACGCCTGTCGGACCAGCAAAGGGAAGCGACAGCGGACAAGAAACATAGATTAACACATAAACAATCCGCACAATTTGAGAGCTTCCATTCAACACCGTCACCACCATCGGCACCCGGAATCGGGTGCATCGCGCTGGCCAGGTTACGCCGTACTTTAAATACTTACTTGAAGAAATCGTCCTTGCAAAACAGTTGACCGTTGCGGGCGAAACACTTTTCGTTCAGCTGCACGCGGCACTCGCTGCACTGGAGACATTTGGCGTGCCACGTACGGTCGGACACCTTGAGGATGAACCGGTCCAGTATGAGTTCGTGACAACCGCCACACTTTGGAATAGTTGCTGTAAGGGAAAATAATGGAAAGTTTGTTGTTACTACAAAGGAATATGTTAAAATCGAGAATCTTCTACGCTGATAATAAAGTTATCTTTAGATAGAGTTATAATATTCATAGAATGGAGTATATTAAAACACCCTACATAATTACAATTAGGCCTGTTTTGCAAAGTATGTCTGGTAATATGCATTAAAACAGTCCTAAAAACAATTGCACGTTGGGATGTCTTCATGATTACAGATTAGATACACGAAAAGTGTATGATAAATGATGCACAGAAACGGGTACACAAAACGAGGGTATTAATGCATTGATAGCAACACAATTTATCACAATAAATCTTGCTATTTAGTTTGGATATTAATTTTAAAATTATTTTATTCTTTACTTGTGATTTTTTTACAACAAATAGTAACTGAAACCAATGTTCCAATATAAATCTAAAAAAAAATATGTGTTTACTGCAAAAAAGTCTTTTTAAATTTTTAAACAAATTTTAACAATTTTTAACAAAACAATTTTTAATTTTGAACAAGCACAACAAACAAGCACATGAAAAATAACAATTGTAGTTTTATTCATTTTTCATATATCTTAAAAAGCTTTTCATATTCATATTCTTATCTACCTATGCAATCGAAAAAGAATAGTAAAATTGTTTTAGTATTAAATATTAAAGCAAATACAGTAATGACGTTTTTCACAAGTTCATACAACAGAAGAAAACTTTGCAACCGTACTTAACAAAAAATTGAAATAATTTGTTTCAAATTAAAAAAAACATCAATTGCATAAATTGCTTTCAATGCTAATAACAAACAGAAGGAAAAAAATAATAACAAAAAGAGTCCAAACTGCTGCTTTAACCAAAAACCCCCATTAACACTTTAATTTTTAATTCCCATCCCATTCGGGCGGGAAAGCTTTTGATTAATATCCTCACTGGGGCAAAAACCATACGTTCTCGTGCTCCTTTTCTGATCCATTTTTCACATGAAAACCCCCGTAACACAGGGTCCGTCACCACGGGTGACGCACAGTCACACTTACACAGCAACACTTCCGGTAATTCGTCGAGATTAATCGGCGGTACGCGATAATCCGGACTGCGGGTACGCTGCTGATCCTTCTTGATATCCTCCACATTGTTGTTGTTGTTATTATTATTATGGTTGTTGTTATTATTATTATTCACACCATTGCTCAATCCGCACAAGTAGTCGCCGGTGTTCATCATCAGCTTTAACATTTCCATCGTGACTTTTTTTTTGGTTGTTCTCTTCTTGTGATTATAATTAAAAACACATCACACATTGACCACCGTTGACTCTTGTGTTGGAGTTTTCATTTAGTGCATCACACGTATCACACGTATCCAGCACGATAAAGTGACCTTTTATCTGGCGGTGGTATTGGGCGGTTGGTAAGGTAAGGTCATCTATGGTGTTATGTTGATCAGATAAAGCACCGGATAAGCTAAACATAATTTCATCGTTTCACCCATATTAACTAACATGATGTATCATGTTGCTGCTTATCGATTTCTTTTCACTTTTTTCGTATAATATCTTGGCGCAAATGGCAGGAAAATCGAATATCATTATTACACCTCACAATTTCACATAATCCTTTGCAGAACGCAAGAGCAAAAAAACAGCGCACGGACGCAAACGAAACGTTCATAAAGGAGTGGCCACATACATCCGCTTCCGTCGATAAATAATCGGATACACGTTCACGGGCATGGTACAAAACTATCCGAACTATCACGTCACGTACGTAAAACTTTGTTACTAAGCAAAAAAAGGAAGAAACAGTGTTTCACAAACAATTTCGTAGCACATAAAACCGTTTGCCACCGTCAACTCGTTTACAGCACAAACTGTTAATCAACGGCCGACGACACAAAAATACAGCCTTGCAAATGGAAAACAACAACTGCGATTAAAGCCACACCTGAGGCTCGACGATTGCTCCTGCCTTACAGTGGTTTGTTGAAGTTCGATCAAAATACTTTTCCAAAATCCGAAAATCGGACTTTAGACGGGAGCACGCGAAAAATGCATCCTCCTCGTTCGAGATCACGTTTGCAAACGAAGCAAACGCGTTTCATAAAACATGTAACACATAAAACGTTCGAACATAACGCGCGCGTAGACGTTACCTATCGCTCTTTCTCTCCCTCTCTCTCTCTATCTCGTTCCACTCCGTTTGTGTTTCCTCTTTCGGTCGCACTCATAGATTTTCCGCTTCCAGTTTTCTTTACCCCTATTTATCTTCTCACTCTCACTACCTTTTGCGAGAGTAGAGCGTGTAGAAAAAAAGTGGGCGTGTTTATCGCCCGTAGCTCGAACGAAATTGTTTGAGAGTGTGTGCGTGTGCTGCGTGCTGCTTTACACAGGGGTACTCAACTAGTGTAACGCTGTTTTCCGCCACCCGACCAGACACAGAACAGGTGTGCGGGATGCAGGGATATCATAAACATTGCTTACAAATATAATTTTAAAAGATAAATTATATCACAACACATATTGTGGTGGAACGAAAGAAAAAAACCAACAAAAAAGCACCCTCTTCAGCATGGTTGTCTTAAATCCATCGCGGGACTTTCTCTCTCACCGTTAGCAGATAAATCTGCGTTCTGCGTAAAAGAGTCCTTTGTGATATATTATCCTTGGCATAAATTTAGACATCCGTTCTTTTCTTGGTCTCCTTGCTGTTTTTTTCTCCAGTTCCCTTTTCCCCCTACCCTACCCTTGCCTTCTGGAGCCATTTTGTAACGTCGATGGGCGCTCTTTTCGCGGCTTGTTCTGATATTAATCATCGCCTTTCTGGAAACTCTTGTGTTCTTGGCGGTGGTGAATGTGGCCAGGGAAGGCAGATATGAAGTGTTTTGCCCACAGGCACCCACATCGTCTATGAACTCCGGTGTACGACGACCGAATCCATCGGCTTTTATTTCGACTGGAACCCGAAACGAAAAGTAGATACAAAATAGCTCCCTATTCCCTACGTCTTGGCGCCTTGGGAGTCATCAGAGCACGGCGAAAACGTGATGGGTACGGGTGGTCTCTTTGAGGATGCTCTCCTTGATGAGAGCGCCACAGCCAGAGCAAAGGATCAGACGGTACGTATGTGTGTGTGTGTGTGCGTGATGTTGCCACTTTTCCGATCGTCTAACTAAGTCGACGTCGGTTTGCAGGATTAAAGTCGTAGTCGCTTTGATGCGAAGGCCACCAGCGTGGAGCTTTAAATGAGACTTTAATAGTACCCGGACCGTGCACTGGTGCTGTTGGGGTTCATAAATCAGAATGGCGGCGAGCTCTTTTTCCATCCATCATGGGCAAGAAAGAAGCGATGAACCAGGATGTAACATGCGCGTATCGAGAAGGAAACTGTCCGGAGGACGGTTGGAAGTTTGAAAGAAAGCATGATTGACGTTAACGATTCCGAACGATACGATGGGGGAAAGGAATGGTTTCGCTGTATGTATTGCATATATGTTTTGGAAGTTTACCATTCGGAATTTTTGTTTATTTTCTGAAGTAAATCAAATAATTCAGTGCGTATGGTTTTTGTTTTATTTTCTTTAGAAATTCCCAAGAATCGATTCCCAAGTAGTAGATGTATACCAATGGATAAACAATTGAAGAGATACGCGAAATAATTGATACAATTGCTTGTATAAAAGGTCACAATATATATATTTTTTTCAAAACTATAATCTTTAGACTAGACGAGATTCGATTCGTAATCTTCAATGTACAGAGTTATATTCTTTTAAATCGATTTTTTATTATTTGATAATTTACACGATGGATTGAATAGACGACCTTAGCAATTTAAAATCATTTTTATAATCTCTGAACCGCAATAAACTACTTCTTAACTGTTGGTATTGATGAACAGAAGTTTAAGCTGTAATAACCAATTAAAACATTTTAAAGAATAACACTTTTATAACACTTGAGATTTTAAATGTTGGAGCGGCCCCGGTGGTGTATGTGATAAACGGCGCCGACCCACGCGGCTGGACTGGGGTTCAAATCCCATCCGGATCGTCTCCCCGTAGCATGGACTGACTATTCTGTTACGTGGTAAAATAAGTCTTGATACGGCCAGGCCGTTCTAACCGAGCATGAAGAAGAAGAAGAGATTTTATATGAAACTCTATTCCATTATTTTTGAAAAAATGGTCTTATCTAAGTTTATTAAAATGTCATATATTTATCTTTGTTCTATTGTCAGTAATGTCCGGTAGTTCTCTATGGGTACGAGTCCTGAATTATACTAACGGAGGATGCAAATGCACCCGCCATTTTCGAACGGCGGGAGCTGAGGACTATCTTTCGCGGTGTGTGTGTGTGCAGGGTGTGAATGAGCCACGAGCTAGCTGAGTTGTTTGGCGGTGGAGATATTCTAACGGTTGTTAAAGCCCCAGACCCCATCGTATCCTTGATGGATGGAGGACTGGAGTTATAGACAGAATTTCCTGGAAACGGATTGGGGACCTGGCTCAACCCTGACCAATCCTAAAAGAAGAAATACATTCAACTTTGCCCGCAATAAATCATTTAAATCGAACCAGTATCGTCAAAATTTATAAGAATTCCACTAGAAGTGAATAATAAAAAGCCTAAAAGTTTTCTCTTACCAAGCCCAAGTTTGAGCGACAATTATCATTATTGAAACATGAACCACTTTCGGTACGTTGTATCGCTTGTGGCACTACTACACATATCCAGCATGATTCAGTATGTACAAATAATTGTTTGCATGAGTAAGACTTCCAAGGAGCAGGATTAAAGGACAGACATTTATTCCTCCCCTGTTTTTTTGTTGTTGTAAGACACTTTGAACGTCCCATGAAGGGTGTTAGTAGAACAATTTCACCTAAGCAGCTTTACTTCAGCAAACACATAAGTCTCGGGGATAGACTTACTGCACCCGAGTCATTTAAATCTCTAATGACCGAGCGACGGCTACCCTTCTGCTGCTTAAGAAAACTCTCGCTCGAAGAATCGATTTGTTATATTGCTAATCCAACACATATACCCGCCGCTAGACGTGTGGTAGTCACCCGGCCGCTTGGCCAACCAGTGTACGATTATTCAAATTTATATTATTACCATTTGCGAAAGTATCGTCTGTTCACCCTTGGTGCATTTGTACGGATTTGCCGGCGGTATGGTTTAGTATGGCAATCGTTTAAATCGTACACCGCCGAGCATAACATGGCTAGACTATAATAGTTATTATAAGTGTCTAATTTATTCATTTCACTTAGCGTTTCCACCCCAAAACCCCGCACGAGGAGCAAAAGTTTTCCGAAAGAAATTGCTTTTGCTGACGCAAACGATAAAGCCCTCCATAGCCAGACTGCACTCGACAGTGTCATCATTGCAAACGGAATATTTGCTCTCCTTTCGCACGTTATTGAACAACCAAGTGTGAGACACACGGGACGATAGAAAAGTTGGTCCAGATTTGTGAAAGTTTGGCCAACATTTATCACCACGTATTTATCGCATTTAATGCACCGGAATGGTAGCAACTGTACTAGGGAGTTTGTACCAGGGGGTACGGATAAATATCCTTAATGTACTCGTGGCCGGTTCCGTACATGCTCTCATTCACCTCACCTCACTGTTGTCATGGTCGTTTGAAGGATGTAATAAAAACAGTTCATGCTAGGCTTTTAAGTGATTATCGCCCATTTACAGCATTTGTCACCGAGCCACCCGTTCGGTGGAAAGCCGAGGGTCGAAATAAAACCTGTCTGCCACACCGGTTTGCACCCCGGGAGGGAAACAAGTACAACGACGAGGGATGAATTTATCGCTAGTCGAAGGTTTATTGCGAAAGGCGAAGATTTAGATCCTGGAACCGACGGGTATTCGGGCAGTATTCGAGTTGACTCTTCACTAACTATAGCTTCACTCAACGCTGATTAATGTGTCTTTCCCAAAACTCCCATCCGCAGGCTCATTGCAAGGTGCATCAGCGTTGCAGTTTGAAGTGTTAGTGCGAGATTCGGATCGGCAAAATGTGTCAATTCACCGAAAGCGCTCGTGCATCATTCATTCCTGCTAATCGATGTCCATTAGAAGACTAGAGAATCGGGCTGGATCACCGGCACGGTCACGGTCCGTAACAGGATGGATTGGTGAAATCTGTTCCACTTAAATCGTGTCTCTTTCACTGACCATCTGTCAGATCGTCGGGATTTTCGTTTCCCAAAAACCCTTCATCCATTCATCCGGTCGGGGAAATGTTAGTTGGTGGCTCAACCGAATTGGACATGTTCGCAACTCGGCACATTACCACGTGTTAGGACGCTAGTTGCCAGTTGCTGGTGGTTTTGGTAAAGTGCATATGACCCCGTGTTGATGCTGTTGCCACAACTCTTCAGAACTTAAGGGTGAAAATAGAAGTGGGGAAAGGGCGTAGAAAAAGACCTAAAGCGTCCAAGAGGAACTGATCCTTAAATACCTTATTGACATTTATACGACTGGCAGTTTCGAGCCTTTCCGAGGGTACTGTACGCGATATTCTTGGGGTGTAACAAAAACGCAGGGGTCGAACTGATTTCCAGCGAGCTCGAGAGATAGAGAGAGATGAACCGTGTGAGGTCAGAATTGATCGGTTAGAACGCTTAATCCGCCAAAAAACTGCCGAAGCCGAGATGTCGAGTGTAAAGAATTTATTCATTGGAAAAAATTTATTGCACACCCAACAGACCAGGCAGACAGACAGACTGATTCCCCGCACGAAGACAGATTTGTTGGTCTCGAGGGGCGTACATTTGTCGTTTTATTGGAAGATGTACTATATGCATTTGTTTTTTTTTAGTGTGTTTGTAAATTCCACCCAGGGGTGGAATTCACCAAGTGACTTCCTGTTTTATTTTTTTGGTTCCGGTTGTGTTGAGATTTTTTCGTTATCCGTACTATCCCTCCGTATGGAGGGGGATCAATGGGGTTTCCCTTTCATTCTTTTTCCGACGTTACAAAAAAGTCAATTACATTAACAACGTATGTCGCACTGTGTTCCTGGTACGTGGCAAAGGACAAGGTGTAAAAGGGATTGTTGTATGCACAAAAAAAACGAAGCTTGAAGCTATTAGGCTCATCTGTTTAATTGATGTTAAATATTTTGTAGTCACTTACAGTGATACAACCAAATCAAACTGACATTGATACGGTGTAATCGAGGGAACTAAATCATGTTTCAGCTTCGAGGACTCAAGGTCACTATCAGTTTCGATTAGTATTGTGTCAGGTAACTCCTCGGGAGCGTTCAAGAGTGCGCGATCGCGATCTACCTGGTGTTCCACAAATTACTTAAAATGAAAATAAAACTGGAACAGATTCCTTTTGCTGACACCTTGGCATAAGAATTAAATTTTTAATATGTAACAAACCAAAAAACAACAATCCCAAGCTTCCACCATTGAGACAGATAAATCCACTCAGCTCCGGAAGCTCCGGAAGCATTGCCCAAGCGCCCTTGCTTGTGGTGCGTTTTAGTGTCCGGGACGATAAAAATCAATTATTCAGCAGAATCTTGCTCCTCATTACTTTTCCAAAAAAGGGCTGGGAAGGACTTTCGTTCACTAAACGGTGTCATTTATTTTGATTACCGTCGCTACGGTTCCATACCATTCTCGTCTTCTTCAGACCGAGTGGTCGCTTCGTTACGTACGCCAAGTGGCAAAAGCTGTCGCACACCACGAATCAGTAACACGGATAATGAAATAATCCAATAAAGCTATCTTAACTTTTCCCGGTACGATCTAGTTTCTCGGCAGAAATGTGTGCAGAATCCGGGACGATACGGGCAAAGTTCCGGGATAGGGTGTATAATGCGTCAATAATTAGATCAAACAACGCTTCTTCCTGATGGTGGAGAAGCGTTGGTGATGGTTCCGTGGTGTTTGACGTTTTGTACAAACAGGAAGTAGCAGCTACTACCGAACAGGGCTGTCGAAATGTGTTTTCATTAGTGTGCAGAAATTTATGAAAACTTATAGTCTAATTTAGTCCACGGCGCAGACGAAGCACAAGAAGAGGGCTTGTAGTATGCAGCGACGTTTGAGTGTTTTTTTTTGACTGAATCAAATATGGAGGAGAGATAAAACTGGATGGCAACATACGCCCCATTCATTTAATTTCACTATTGTTTAGGAGGGTAAAAGTGTTCGTTTCATTGGCAGTGACAGTAACAGTCGTAGGTGAGTAGTTTTTGTTTCGCATGCCCAGCAATTTACAACACCACCAGGTTCTTGTGTCGGAGGGAAGTTCCAACATTCACTGACAATCTAAAATACGCACACACATCTCACACGTTGGGAAATAAAAATGGCACAAAATAAAATCAACTACAACCGTTTTGGTGAACATCCTCCGAACACTCTAGTGCCAGTGAGCGTTGAGGTTTGCTCGTCCATTTCCGATGTTCCGATCTCTCAAAAACTTCTTGTGGAGGTGCCTTTCTAATGGCTTTCCTGGGACATGCCGTAAAGTGTAGCAATGAACTTTTATTTCAATTTTATTTCGGTATAATTTCTACTGTCACTATTTCCTACAGAGAGTAGCGAGAGGGTCGCTTGTAGATTCTTTGCTGTGTTAATGGTTCAGAAATCGGGGGAGAACCTATTGGTACATTGGTACACAGCAAAGGATGACATGGGACAATTCGGATCCATCGTTTAGAAGCCACCGAAGAAGTCGGTGATGGGTTTTTGGGTTTTACATTCGCCGGGGAGCTTGTTTGTGGCCATTGTGGTGAATCAATTTGCCTTAAGAGTAAATAGGGGATGGACGGAAATGGATCAAATGAGTAAAGACCGTCTTTTTTGTGTTGTAAGCAAACTTTTACTGTTCACGCCTTCACATAGGCAATTCGCTTAACAGGGATTTATAGAAGATGAATTATACTAAAATGAATTATAGGATTAAGACTTAATTGTAAATTAGAACTAGAAATAAATTCACTCTCAAACAAACCTTCCACGAGTGCACACGCAACATTATAGAGAAAGAAATCGTACATTTTTTGGTCCTTCGAACCGGATCACGGATTGCTGATTGCGGATAAGTTAAACGTTTCTCGTCTCCTCGTGCGAATCTTCTATTCACGGGATTTTATCCATCTTCGGGATAAAATCATATTTCGATTCGGCGGGCCAGTGAGTTTTGGCAACTCGTTTTTATAACGATTGGCTCATTGGAGTAGTGTTGTGTTCGAGTGTGTACTCAACGTGTGGGCGCAAACCTAACCGTGCGTTTGGAAGGAGTTTCATCTTCGTTCGTTGTTCATCACGTGTTGCGATTTAAGGTGCAGGATAGACGGTTTCTTGCCTGGTGACGCGTAGTGATCTTGTTCATTGACCTGGGTACAAAGGTCGCATGGTACTTTTCGGTTCGGTTACGCTCTGAAAGTGAACGTGAAATATTTCAAAGCTGACGTACGCAGCCGATAGTTGAGCTTTCATTAGGCTGATTAAGGTGCATTTCAACTATCGCAGTACAAGGGTTCATGTCCAAAACCAAAAAGACGATGGCGAATATTAACACGTATTTGCGTAAAAAGAAGACGGCCCTGAACACGCTGGCTGGTTTAGAGGCATTTAAAGACACATTCGACGAAAATGATCGTTTTGAGATTCCTGTGCGATTGGAGTTGATCGATCAGTGCAAACAGGATTTTGTGAATATAATGAGCAAATTGGAAGAACTCAATGAAGAACTAGTGGACAACGAGAGCCACATTCAAGAAAGATCCTCGTTTGATAAACGGTATTGTGTAATAAAGGGTTTCCTCTTGCATCAATCCGCCAAGGAAATCATTCCTTCGGCTAACTCGACGTTTAATGCCACGACAGGTAGTGGAACGTTCGGAGGAGCAGTGCATTTGCGTTTACCTAAAATCGAACTTCCTTCGTTCAATGGCGAAGCTACAAAATGGTTGACGTTCAAGGATCGTTTTATATCGATGATACATAGTGCAACAGAAATCCCAGCTGTGATGAAGTTGCAGTATTTGCTTGCATCGTTGGTAGGAGAAGCTGCAACACATTTTGAGCATACAGAGGTCATCGCAGATAACTATTCAGTTACGTGGGATGCTCTGCTTAAGCGGTATGACAACAAAAAGGCTCTAGTTCGCGAATACTATCGAGCGCTGCACTTCTTACCGCGGATGCAGTCGGACCACGTGGACGATTTGGCGCGACTAGTCGACGATTTCACGCGCCATGTGAAGGGTTTGCGCAAATTGGGTGAGCCTATCGATCATTGGGATGTTCCATTAACCAATCTCCTTTTTTTGAAGATGGATAAGCTATCAATAGTCGCTTGGGAGGAGGTTGGTGCTGAGCGTGATGGGTACGCCGATCTGGTCAAGTTCTTAGAAGATCGCGTACGAATGCTCAAATCGTCTATGCTGCTGGAGGTGCCGCCAGGTAGCAGTATTCTCAAGGTGGCCGGCACTAAAGGTAGCGGAACTGTTGATAAACCTTCTAACGATTCAGCAACGAATAAGCAGTCCAGACCGTTGGGCTGCCCTCTGTCGTGTGCTGAAACCCATCATCTAAACACGTGTCCAGTGTTTGCGCTGAAAACGGTGAAACAACGTCAAGAAGCAGTCAAGCAACACAAGCTTTGCTGGAATTGTTTGCGAACAGGTCATGCGGTGAAGAATTGCATCTCGAAGTTCACATGCCACGTTTGCAAAGGAAAGCATCATTCTTTACTTCACGATCCTGCAGCGATTCGAGTCAGCATGACGGTTCATGCCGAAGAAGGGCATCAAAACGACCTAGTGTTGCTGGAGACGGCCATCGTCGACATCGTGGATGATTATGGCCATGTATTCAAAGCAAGGGCGTTGTTAGATTCGGGTTCGATGAGCAATTTCATGACCCAGTCATTCGCAAAACAACTGTTGGGATCGAGAACTACTATAAATGTAAACGTTAGAGGCATTGGCAACAACACAACGAATGTTAAGTCTGCAGTAACCAGCCGAATCCAGACTCCTGATAAACGTTTTGCGACCAGTTTGCAGTTTTTGGTTTTGAACCATAATCTCACACCACATGTTCCGATAGCTGAGATTGACATTTCAACGTGGAAACTACCAAATGTCGAGCTGGCAGATTCCCGATTCAACGTTCCGGCCAAAATCGACGTCATCATTGGGGGTGAAGCTTATTGGGAACTTCATTCAGGAAGGAAGATGACTCTGGGCAGAAATAGACCGTGGCTAACCGAAACAGCATTCGGTTGGACAGTGGCTGGGAGCGCAGCATCTACTCAATCTTGTGTTCCTCGATTATGCAGTTTATCGACAGCCACTGATTCGTTAGATTGCATCCTGAAAAGATTTTGGGAATTAGAACATATAGATGATAGCACCAGCCCGACAGTTGAGGATGCAATAGAGCATCATTATACGACTACTACCACTCGTGATTCTTCAGGTCGATACATCGTGGCTCTTCCTTGGAATAAGGATCCAGGTGTTGTCTTAGGAGAATCAAAGACCATAGCTGACCGTCGGCTCAACGGGATGGAAAGACGTTGGGAGCGGAATTCGGCATTGAAGACGGCATATCTGAGCTTTATGGAGGAATATCTACGGCTTGGTCATATGCGCAAACTAGAAGAACCCATAGATGACAATGTTCCACATTGTTATATTCCTCACCACGCTGTATTTAAAGAATCAAGTTCATCAACCAAGATTAGAGTGGTCTTTGACGCATCATGTAAGACTAACTCAGGGTATGCCTTAAACGATGCACTTCTGGTTGGGCCTGTCATTCAAAATGACCTATTCTCAATTCTGTTGCGTTTCAGAATTCGTAGGATAGCCATTGCAGGCGACATTGAAAAAATGTATCGTCAAATTTTGCATGGTAATAAGGACAGGAATTTCCTACGAATTCGTTTCAGAAAGGAGCGCAACGAGCCGATTGCAACATACGAGTTGCAAACAGTAACGTATGGGACAGCTTCGGCTCCCTATCTGGCCACAAGAACGTTGCAGCAAATAGCAAAGGACATGGGTCACAGCTTTCCATCGGCAGTGGAACCAGTACTGCACGATTTCTACGTTGATGACCTGTTAAGTGGCGCAGATGATGAAATAACAGCTAAAACTAGACTAATGCAAATATCCGAGATGCTTAATTTAGCTGGTATGAAAATTAGAAAATGGGCAAGCAATAGTTTAGAGGTGCTGCAAGATGTACCCATTTGTGATAGAGCAATCCAACACACTCACGATCTGCAAGACCCTTCGGTCTCCACATTGGGCCTTATTTGGGACACAAAGTCCGATACTCTGAGGTTCCAGGTTCATCTACCAAATCCAGAACCAAATGTTACAAAACGGATGGTACTTTCGTACATAGCAAGAACGTTCGATCCACTGGGACTACTAGGTCCAACCATCTTAGTTGCTAAATTGTTTATGCAACGATTGTGGGCGTTAAACCGCAATGGTAACGAGTGCGAATGGGACACTGTATTGCCTCCACTACTGCAAAGGGAATGGAGAGAGTTTCACTCAAATCTCCATTTATTACGCAACGTTCAAGTCCCTCGTTTCGTAACTCAACCAAAGGAACCCCTAATACACTTGCACATGTTTGCTGATGCATCAAAGACGGCGTATGGTGCATGCTGCTACGTTAGAACTGAGGGTATCAATGGGACTACGGTTAATCTGTTGACCGCCAAATCAAAGGTCGTATCCTTGAAAAATACCCAATCGATCGCCAGATTAGAACTTTGTGCAGCTCAATTGTCCGTTCAATTATACGATAAGGTGAAAAAGGCGCTAAAAATTGATCCTGTTTCTACATTTTGGACTGATTCAACAACGGTGTATCATTGGCTGCAATCACCCCCTCAGCGATGGAAAAGCTTTGTAGCAAATCGTGTCGCAAATATCCAGCAATCATCGGACATCAAATGCTGGAGACATGTAGCTGGAATTGACAATCCAGCCGATGATATTTCCCGAGGCCTAAGTCCAAAGGAAATTTTGAAATCTACACGTTGGTGGCATGGACCGTCATGGTTGTCTCTGTCGCCCGATAATTGGCCTACAATCCTCCCATCGGAAGAGAAGGTTAAGGTTCAAGACGAGGAGCGCAAAACAACCGTACCTTGTTTTTTGAGTGCGCAATCGAACAACAGAGACAGTTTATTCGTTCGGTATTCGTGTTTCACCAAGCTTCGGCGTGTTGTCGCGTATTGTTTGCGATTTGTTGATAATTGCCGATCCTATCGACGTACGAGTCCTTCCGCTAATTGTGAGACCATCGATGTCATTCCCACGTGGTTGTCTACAAGTGAGCTACAGCGCGCCGAACTACAATTGTGTAAATTGGCTCAATCGGAGTCATTCATGGAAGATATCATCGATCTTACAACCAGCAGCAAAATCAGTCATTCTTCGCGACTGAAGCGCTTACACCCGTTTCTCGATGATCTTCAAATCCTTCGTGTTGGTGGCCGGTTAGCGAACGCCCAGATGCCACAATTCGTCAAACATCCGATTGTCTTGTCTGCTAAACACCCCCTGTCCACGTTACTGGTAACCCATATACATAAGCGGTTGTTACACGGAGGACCGCAGTTGATGTTGAGTACACTCAGTCAGAAATTTTGGTTGATTGGTGGGAGAAACTTAACGCGATCAGTATATCACCGATGTTTAACCTGTTTTAGGAGCAAACCAGAGCTAGTTAACCAATCAATGGCTGATCTCCCATCATCGCGAGTGTCACCCACACGACCGTTTTCGGTGTGTGGAGTTGATTATTGTGGTCCGTTTTACATCAAACCCGGGGGCCGATGCAGAAGTTCGAGAAAGGCATACGTTGCTATTTTTGTATGCTTCGCAACCAAGGCAGTGCACATAGAGCTGGTTGGCGACCTAACTACAACGGCTTTCATCGCTGCTCTTCGTCGATTTGTTGCACGTCGAGGACGTGTCGTCGAGCTCCATTCCGACAACGCGACAAATTTTAAGGGAGCATCGCACACACTGCATCGCGTCCATCAAATGCTGAAGATCGATGCTAAGGATCGAGAAGGCATTTTCAACTGGTGCTCTGAGAACGACATCCGGTGGAAATTTATACCACCAAGAGCGCCACATTTCGGAGGCCTATGGGAGGCCGCAGTCAAGTCGTTCAAAAGGCATTTACTAAGGGAGATAGGAAACGTAAATTTGGGTTATGAGGAAATGCTAACGCTTATAGCACAAAGCGAAATGTGTCTTAACTCACGACCACTGACTTCGTTATCGACCGACCCAGCGGATTTCGAGGTGCTAACACCGGGTCACTTTTTAGTAGGTTGCAACTTACAAGCGATACCTGAAGTAGATCTGAAAGAGATGCCAGACAATCGTCTGCCATCATTTGAAAGGGTACAAAAACTCTATCAGCACATTTGGTCACGGTGGCACAAGGAGTACTTGCAAATGTTGCAAACTAGGGCCAAGAGAGGTTGTGTGCCTTCAGTTGACATGAAAATAAACCAAATAGTATTAGTTAAGGAGGATAATGTCCCACCAACGAATTGGCCGATAGCTCGTATCGTTAATCTACATCCAGGAAAGGATGGCGTGTGTCGAGTCGTATCCTTACGAAATTCGGCAGGAAAGATAGTGGTACGTCCGGTATCAAGACTTTCTTTGATTCCTTCTCCGATATCCGTATCAGACCAGTGAAAGGGTAAACAAAAAATGTAAACAATCAAATGTGCTATTCCCTTGACAGATGATCAAGATGTATCCAACCCCATCAGTACGAAGGTCAAGGTCGATTAAGCTAGGTCAACTAAAGAATTCAAAATTATAAAAATTACATTTTTAGGTGGCCGGAATGTTCACGCCTTCACATAGGCAATTCGCTTAACAGGGATTTATAGAAGATGAATTATACTAAAATGAATTATAGGATTAAGACTTAATTGTAAATTAGAACTAGAAATAAATTCACTCTCAAACAAACCTTCCACGAGTGCACACGCAACATTATAGAGAAAGAAATCGTACATTTACAATAAATGACGGAAACTGTGACTAGGTTTTTGGTTGTTTTGTGATAAAGATAGAAGAGGGAAGGTTATCCTATCCTTATCCATCTCTTAAGTGATTGTATGTAAATGTTTTTGAATTGAAGTAAAATTATTTTGAGAAATAGTCTAGCAGTAAATTGGTTACATTTAAACCTAAAGACTGGTAAATAATTTACAAAAAAAAGACTTTCTTAAATTATTGTCCAAACGTATAATGAAAACATTTTTATAAAAAGGCGAAGAAACACTTTAAAAATATCAACATTTCAATCCCAATTTCGATATGTGTCGTTGTTCCTTTGGGAGGTTTAGCAATTTGCTAGAGCTGCTCCTGCAACCCCAGCACACGCACATTTAAATTCGCCAACATTCGAACCTATTCATTCGCATTTTATGGATTCTTCTACCATCTTCACTCTCTTTCACTCGAACTGCCACTTTTCATAACGGAGCGCACCATGTTCCACCATGCTGGTTGCTTCTGCGCTCATCTACTACTACTCACTCGCTCCCCTTTCCTCTCCTCCCCAACGTTGATCGGCCATTCCATACGGTGTCCCTCCATGTTTTTACTCGTTTGAACGTATTTACTCGGGTTTCTTCAAGGATTGGCATACGGTGTGTTTTTAGTTTCCGTGTACGGTCCCATTGGTTCGAATCGGTCGGGCAGTGAACAGTGGATGAGTGGACTCGACCGACTCGTCTGAAGGACCGGGTTTTTTTGAAGTATAAGTGTATATTTCCGTATTCCGGGTACGACCTAGGGGAGTTCATTTGAAATAAACTTTTTTTGTCTCTCTCTCTCACGCTCTGTATCATTCGTTGCCGTACCGATTCCCGATGGGGGCGCATGGTCCTTTTTAGATTTTGGAGGAGAACAGCATTTTTTCTTACGCATACACACACATATACTGATACTCGTGCATTAGGCTTTTGTGGATCGAAGGGGCGGTATTGTGATGTTGGAGCCCCCTCTTCCCATAACACAACATGGCAAAACATGTACCAGTTCCAATCCTCCATGGTTTACCATTCATTGCCTCAGCGAGCGGGTGAGACTGTACAATAGAAAGAACAGACGTCGGATTTCGATTCGTAGCCAGCAGCCTCTAGCAGCACGTATTTATGAGCTATGAGGTTCCCTTAAACGATGGAAAGCGGTAACGAACTCCTCCGACACCCCGGAGGGGCTATAGTGTTCTGTACAAAACCCCTACGACACATTCGAAGTACGCTTCTTTCATGTCTCCGGTTCGCTTTGATGTCTTTGTTGGTGACCATTTTGTGTGTGCCGTTTTTTTCTCGTTCACTTTTGCAATGTGAATGGGGCATCGAACAAGGCGAACAAAAACAAAAAAAAAATCAAACAAACCGTCGCTCTTGGTTTGCTTGGGTATGTCTCTGGGGGGAAACAAAAATGGAGACCTGCGCTACAATGAAGATGGCCGGGTGGATGAACGCTTTGTGGTCGCTAGAAACATCAATAATTTCTTAGCTTACCTCTCGAAGCTTTTCGACTGAGCGATGGCGGATTTAGCGAGAGAAAGAGTGACTTTATACATAGTGAAGAGGATAAATTGATCGACACACAAGTTACCACACAAGTTGTGTATTCTTTCAAGTTTTAAGCGAATAGATACGGAACAATGAAACCGTTGTGAAGAAAATATCAATCGCTGCTGGTTGTTTTGATCTCCACTGGAACGATCAAAGAACAAACGAATAGAATTCTCCTCCCATACCATATCTACAGGGAAATCAAGCAACGCTTTTCATTACTACGGGCGAGGCAAAAACAAGGAGAAAAAACTTGCTGAGCACATCACTTAACCGAAATATAATGCACAGTACACTTAAGTAATGAATCGCTATAAAAAAACCACGCTTGAGTAATGTCCCGATCCTAAAAACCACCGTGTACGTACGCGAACAATAATTAGGAAAAATGGTCACTTAATGTTGCTCGTTATATTTAATAAACCGTTTGCCGATAAAACGGAGTAAAAGTTTTTACTGTCCCTCCACATTCGGACCACACTGGGTAACGGTGTTGTACAGAAGTCCGAACGACGTATCACTGTCATAAATTCGCTCTTTATGTCCCAACCGATTAAAAGAGGTCAACTCATGATGACCACGACCCGAGAGGCAGAAGTTGTTCAACATTTTCGTTGCTCTCGGTTGTATATTGTACGAAACGTGAGACAGCAGTGAACTCATGTCCACCAAATGGATTCCTTTCGATTGCTGCTGCATTCGTGGATAAAGGAGTAAAATAGCAAGCAATAAAGAGATGGTGGAAGCGAATGGAAGTTTTTGGTGGTTGTCCCACCCATTAAATGTTCCGAACGTTTGCAAGCTTTTCATTTATTTAATTTACTTCACTAATGTCCACCGAGCTGTGCTGATGTTCTGGCGCAGTATGGTTCGCGCTTTTTGCTTTGTGCACCTTTTGTTCGGGGTCCTGTCAGGTGGAAAAGTTTGAAAACAAAAGCCATTTACTGTTGTACTTTAATCCCAGTCGCTCGTCTCCCCGTATTAAGCTGTTCGACCTGCCAGTAGTCACTGCTAAGGTTGGTTGTCCCGAAATTGTACCACGAGCTGGTAAAAGTACCAGTCCGATAGCGATGGCAAAGACAATGGCGATAAAGATGAGGGAGCAAACTCGTAAAAAAGTACGATGACATAATGTAGCTGATATCTCTCTGGCAGTGGTAGATAGGTACCAGCTAGAACAAGCACATTGTTTCACCTCCATCCAGGTGGAGATCGGTTGTTCACCTAACCTTTTGGCCCTCCCTCCAAAAACCGGTACCGTGGCCACACAAAATGGCCGTCGTTCGTGGTAGGAGGATAAGTCTGGATTTGTGGAAAGTCTCGCACATCGCGTTTTAATACGATTTGTAACACGGTGTCCGGGTTTTTTGGTAGTGCAGCAAAGATGGTTTTCGGTGTTGATGAAATGAGATTAAGATGGGTTCGCGCGATTACCTTTTGTTCGTCGTCAGCGCCACCCTCGCCACGTGGAGAGGAAAACACAAAAGGTTTTCCTTCGCAAAGCATCTCAGCAGAAGGCAAAGGTTTTACGCTGGGTCAGGTGTAACGCTGGCAAAACAACCGTCACGTGGCCACATTTTCCGGATTTCACTTTACTTCGGTTGGTGGTGGGTCGTAAAAGCAAATGGTAGAAAACCATTGCCATTGTTATCCTTTTCTTGTTACATCAGGAACAAAACGGATGAGAGTGGGCCGCTTCAAAGCTGATGTTGCCGGTTCACCGATTCACAGATGGGTACTGTTCTGGCCTTTCATCGACCGGGCGACCAACCGGTGCTTTTACTGGGTGAGGAGAATGGAACACATTCTTTGCCGTTTCAAGATTGTTGCTTGCTGATGGTAGCATGAAGTCAAAGGCACTGCCGAGAGCGAAAGGCAGCAGCAAAATGTTGCAAAACATTTAATATTTATACAGAGCAATTCTGTTGAATATTTTAGCAGTGCTTAACGAGTGTTTTCCAAGACCGGGCAGGCTTGTGTGGGTGTGGAAGGGGTTGGGGAAGGTTTTGTTTTAAAGGTAACAACGGTTGGTAAGGTGGTAGCTCCAGCACCGAACGGGGGGGACCATGATAAGCCCTGCAGGCTTCAACTGGAGACGCCCGGTGTTTTCGTCTGGTGGGAAGATTTGGATTTTAAGAGCTCATTTCTGCTGCTGCATCATTTTCGGCAAGGGGAACGTCCCGGGGTTCAGCCGTCAGAAAGATTGAAGTAGGATCACCACGCAAACATCAGACAGGTTTTGCTTTCGGTGCTTCGTTTCCCGTACCGGAAGGTCAAGAAAGTAAACGGTGGCAGGTGCTTGTTCTCCGTTTTTGCTAGTGCTGCCATGTTTGCACGGACAAAAAGCGAGAGAAACATTATATCAGAGCTAATTAATTAATTTATGTGCGAAACAGGCAGTGAAAGGCACCGTTTGCTGGTTGTGATTTGAGGGCTCGCTTTGATTCGCTGAGGACACGGTCAAGGATCGCATATTTGCTGAAGGGGTCGATTAAAGTTGCGTGTTTTTTGATGATTGGTTGAAGAATTGTTGGTAGATCGTGGGGAGTGCCTTTAGTAGGACATATCATAAAATCTGCTAACGTTTAAGAAATGGAAAACAATACGTCAAATTTTTTTTTTTATTATTGTCCTGAACTAATGTTGAAATTTCAAAATAATTGTAAAGGAAGACCTTTGTTAGTATTTACAACTTTTTAAACCAGGGGAGCGTGGGATCTCCCACAAGCTGAGATCGTTTCTGTCTATTGATAATCTGCTTTTTAGTCACAGCGAAGTCATCCAGCATTCAAGTCTTAATCGAGTAGATCATCTGCCGAATCTCTAAAAACATTTGCAGTTTCATGTTCAATGTCCAATTTTACGGAGGAGTAAAACATGCCTGGACCCTCTGGGAACTTCCACACGCCTTAAGGAATTCCATAACTCTGTCTAATCTTTACGATTTCACGCGAGACGGCAGTGTAGTCATCGATATTAATAAGTTTTCAAGGTCGAAGGTAAAGGAATATTATGTTGATTTGGTGGATTATTATTATTATTATCAATATTGATAGCAAATAAAATCACAAAGAAAATCCTTAATTAATCTGTTTTAAGTATATCCAAAAATACTACCTGTTTGGATTTTTTGGTACGGACCAGGCGTTATAGAATTAGAATTCTGCGAAAAATAATAGCGGTTGCAAAGCAGGTACGAGGCTTGCGGCAACGTACGAGTTCAGTTGCAATGCAGAAGCGAGGCGAACAGGACGTCGAAGAGTGAAATAAAATAATTCAAGTTGCACAACGT
This sequence comes from Anopheles funestus, assembly GCF_943734845.2. Classification (NCBI taxonomy): domain Eukaryota; kingdom Metazoa; phylum Arthropoda; class Insecta; order Diptera; family Culicidae; genus Anopheles; species Anopheles funestus. Next base: position 79,384,261 of record NC_064598.1, on the reverse strand, counting down.
AGGGGCTCTGTTGTTCTCACCTATTATTTTACAAACACTACCTAAGTTAAACGAAGAAAATGTTCAACATTTTCTTAAAATGTTCCCTTCATGAGGCCTTCTAGGAGTAAATTCCTGTTTTGTCATAAATTTCATCAAACATGTTGCTACTTTTGTTTCATTAAAATTATTTTCCTTGTATGAAAATGTAAAAATATTAAAATTTAAATAGAGATCAAATATTCCTTGCTAACTTCATCCCTAGCCCACCTCAAGGATGAGGTTTTCGTCGGCTAATTGGTGACGCTTGGGTTGTTATAATCGACCCGTCTCGTTTGAAGGGTCTCGCATCCCATTCGATTTGCTGCTAATCAAATATCTTTTTCTACCAATCATCTCGTGCCGAAATATGCTGAAACCATTTGATCCAAACCTCCGAACAGGACGATGGCAAATAAACTCTCGGTATCATTCTCCCCCACTCACCAATAGGCACAGCACAAATTTACCTTTCATAATTTTTGCTCCGTAGATACGCAGAAGTATTTTGGACTAGGATTATAGGTGCAAAAAAAAAAAGTTACAAACGAAAGGCAAAATGTGGTTGGTAGATGAAAGGGAAATCCCTCGACTGGTTGGATTCCGTCCAGAGCAAACAGAAATGCGAAGTATGTGCTTATGCCGCGCAACATAAATTATCTCTCACGAGATATGAAGCCACGTGAGGCTCTTACCGTGCTGGATTCCAGTTAAGTTCTCCACCCAACCACCGACGCATTTTTGGTCGATAATTTTCCTGCCCTTTTTCCACCGCTACATCCTCCACAGTACACGCACACACACACAATCTGTAGCGGCAAGACTGCTAAACGGCGTATAATTTGCTGTTTCCTCCGGAAAACCAATCCACCATCAACACACAAACTGTAGCAAAGTTAACACGCACGCACCGGATACCATAGAAGGAGTGGATGGGTATGTCCCTCGGGACGCTCTACCGCTTGTTTAGCGTTGAGCAGTTTCCCGTCCCTTTCCGTGTAGAAAAGTCCCCCTCACTAACAAACCAGGCCTTTGAAACGTTTGCAAAGGCTTCGGAGGCTGTATTGGAGGGCTGAGCGTGATGGTAGTGTACGGAACTGTGGAACGTGCGTGACAACCGTGGTAACAAATGGGTCTAGGGTACGGAATGCCAAGGGAACCGTAAAGGGAAGAGGGTAAATATGTTTGTTTTAGCATAGAAATGACTCCTCGAGCGATCGGAACGTAGCGACAGTGCGTCCCCTCTCTCTTTCTCGATAAAACCGGACAAAAACTTCGGCAAACCTAACTTTGACATCTCGATCTCGGTGGCAAAAAACCAACGGCGTCGGGCAAGCGTATCGCAACAGATTGCCGTATCTGCTTGCAAAGCAAACAGGAACCCCTCAGGACGTACGGTACCGGGAAGCCAAACTAGCGCGATATCCCGTTGGTACTTGAGCAAACACACCAGCGCGAGCCAAGGGAGATGTTGTAGTCCGTACCCTTGGTGATGTACTCTCGGCGAAAGAAGAAAAAAAGAGGGAAAAGCCATCGAATTTCCGGAACAAACGGACGAGATCTCGAGGTTGGGCACGACGAGGTTGGGATGATAATTAAATTAATCATATAAATTTTTACTGCAGAAACCAGAGCGAAACAATAAAATTGTTTATTTATATTTATGGGCTTCGCGGAGGTTTTTTATTGATTCTAGACTTTAACAGGCCATTTCAGCATTTTCAGCACCCGCGAGCTACATTTTGCCACCGGGTTTTGACTGGGAGTTGTTGGCAGAAGGTGGCATAGGGAGGGGTAGATGAATATTCATCCCTTTCTTTGCGGGATGCACTACGGGCAGATCTTTTGGTTCTGGTTGCTGTTTGCTGAGCTGGTGGTTACTGACATCGTTAACCGTTTTCCAGACCCAGGCTTCATGGTACATTTAAGCGGTACAGATGCTGGAAACCACTCAAGAGAACCAGCAGAGAATCCTTAGATGAGATCTCATGGGGCACACAAATGAACCTTCTGCAAGGCATTGTCCATGACGATTTTATGTGATTATGGTAAAATTAAGCTTCAGCATCAATCCGAACAAAAGATTGTAACAATCGAGAATGGTTGGGAAAGTGTCTCCAACTGTTTCCGGTAAGGGCAAACAGGGAGCGTGAGAATATCGTCCAGTTGCAATACGTTTCCCATCGGGCGTAGCATGCGATTAGATTTCAATCGATCCCCTCAGTTCCCTGAAGCCCTGCACTGTTCTATAATTACTGTCGCAAATCTCCGTCCAACGTTGTCGGTTGTTCTCTTGGATGTTTTGCAAGGAGAGCGAACGAGATCCTGCGGTAATTGAATACTGTACCGATCAAAATCTGCCCGCGGACTTGTTCGCTTCCGTGCCGAGCGACTAGTAGCGTAGATGAAGTCACGTCACTTGTCCTGACGAGGAGACCCGAGACTTCCCAACACTCTAGACGACAATCAGGCAGAGGTCGGTCGCGTGCTGTGCAGCAGTACCGGGCGACGTCATGTAGAGGACGGCTTGATTCCCTGAAGACGGACACACACACACGCAAACGGTGGCTAGACGGACACCCGTCCGTGAGTGCGTTTTCCCCGGGGTAGATTATATTGAATTAGTTTTGATAATTTTTCATACTTTCCTGTACCACTTCTTGGTAGATGGGCTCCCCTGGGAGTGTTGCTGATACGAGCCAACTTCTGATTCGTTATCGATCCACGGCAAAGTTCTAGAAGCCCGTAATCGGGAGATACCTACTGCTGGTTGGATACGAGACAAAAACCGAAGGCAAATCTAGCGAGCGCACTTGTAAGAAGTCAGCATTAATCTAGCATTCGTTACACATCGTCCGTCCCTTCTAGACTGGGTACTCGGACTGGCCACCCGTTGGACAATGCTGACAGCGGCAGCAGCGGTGGCAGCAGGAAGAACGTACCGCTTTTCAGCGATCGGATCGTGGCCGTGCTATTGTGCTACCGGTGACAAAAGATTTTTGTCCTGCAAACAAAGGAACCTCCAAAGACATACACAACGCAACGATACAGGCATGTCCACCGAACACATGGTGGGTGTGTGTTCCATTCGGTTCTATTGTGTGCGGAAAATGAATGGAAAATCGTAAAATTAAAAAGTCGCTCATTTGAAGCCGTAACCCTGGGGAGCGAATAACAGGGGAGGATTCTGTGGCGCGGAAGAGAAATCTCATCCACACATGAATGAGGCAAAAAGCTGAGCGAAAATCGTTGCCCACACAATGGGGCACCGGAACCGGGAACACATCTGTCAGTGTAATGAGGTGCAATTGAACAGTTTACCAGTTGGCATTGAGTTTATAAAGTTGTTTTTTTTTGGGGTTGTTTTGTTTCGATGATTTATGCCCAAACTGACAGCCTACGCTAAGTGTGAGGATACACGCTGACAGCGAAGATCAAAGCATAATGACGTAGAAGACAGTTGATCAAGCTATTGACAGAATGTCATAATATAACGACGCCTCATGCTGTACTACAACTTTGTGAATGCTCTTTCAACTTCAACCATTACTTGGAGAATGAGAATTGATTCAATAGTTGAGTTGTGATATTTATGTAAGATAACTTAAACACAATAGATCCGCAGAGAAATTGGAGGGGTTGACAAACAAAACATTAATTGTATTCCAGTGCAAATAGAAACATTACAAAACACGACTTAATCCTCCACGACTTATTGATAATAACACATTTGTCAAACAGTGATTATGCCCGCACGTGACTTCTGATAATAGATCTAAAGTATTTGTGTAGGCTTTCGATGATCGGAATCAGAATTCTCGCCCAGTTTTCGATAGGACCAGGACAAAGCCAACCAACAATTTGCAACTTTCCAGTACTGATCACACTGGTGTGAAGATTGTTTGGTATACTCCCTTCACAATTTCGTGGCGTTAGAAATGACCGTAAAATAACCTCATCCACAACTTCCTTCTGCCCCCAGCGTGTCAACGTTCGAAACGGTTCCAAAAGCATATAATGCGACTATTTCGTTCCCGGGCACGCACAACAACCGGTAACGACGAAAAACAAAACCCAGGGAAATGAACGTACTGTACGTTCCCTCCCCAGCTGACGTCACGGTAGGGTCATAAATGGAAACGAAATGGGTCGAAAATCTGCGCCACGCGTCCATTGATGCGCACGCCTTTTCACGCACCTCACCCAGCAACCTTTTTTGTTTGGAACTCTCGATGGGTAGTGGCCAGCTGACGCGTGGCGGCCAAGGTTGCCCATTGCGACCCTCGTGTTTCTTCGCCTCGTGAGTGATTAATGCGGATCGATTATCGACTGGTGGGCAGAATTCTCGCCACTAGCCACTATGGTACGGCGGTTGTTTGGCACGCTCCGCTAATTTAATTACAATCTTCGACATCTTTTCTCGCACGAGAGTGTTGGTGGCTGTCAAGTGCGGGATACGTGACAAAATGCAGAGTTTTCCATTAGCACGTCCCACTTTTGGAGGGCATATATCCTTTGCCATGGTAAGTCTCTACACAAATCCTGCCAACACAATTCTTGTGAGTAGTCGCGTGCAGACTTCGTTCACACAGCGGTCGAGATTCTGTCTGTTTGTGTTAAGGGAAAATAGAGACTCAAAACAAGTTAATCCTTTGAATGACACAAAGCATCAGTACTGGTGGAGGAGCACTGTAAATGAGGAAACCCATTTGCTCGTACGGACTTTTGCGGAGCTCTAATCCCTTGTGCGGAAAGATGTGATTGAGCAATTTGTAAGACGACGGTATCGATGCTTGTGGGCATCTTGGCAAGACTTAGCATGGGGAAACCGAAAACGTCCTAGCGGTATTGGTCCGTAATCCCAATTAGAGTGTACCACCCGGCAAGTCACTACATCACAATCCGTGGATCCATTCCCATGGTCCCTTCGGTGGACTGGTGGCCAGGGACTGCAGGGCCAGCGAGGTAAGGGTGACTTAATTTGTTTGGATCTTATCAAACTTGCATGATCATCCATTTGTGGAGCCTTCTGCCCATTTGCTGCCTTCGGGAGCCTTTGTGAGGAAAGATTATGATCGGTGATTACGAAAGGTGAAATACACTTCGTGGGCTATCGAGTCGGAAAGTGGAACAAGCGACCCCGGGTTTTGGGTAGGAAAATGACAAAATAACAAACTCCATTCGTTTGACTTTACCAGCACGTCTCAGCTGCGGTTCAGTCTCGCATGGTCGAGGTGCTAATAGTGGCGTGAGGGAAATCGGGCTGCCGTTTGCCTTTCCAACCTTATTCCCGGCCAGCAACACCATTAGAGAGCCTCTTTTCCGAGCTCATTATTTATGCAGATGATTTTATTATAAACATACGCTACACGTTCGACTTCCGGGCAGTAGAAATTGAAATAGCGCCCGGTGAAATGCATTCCGTACCGGTGGAATGGACATAGTGTGACTGTTTCGATTACAGTTTCAAGCCTGCAAAGGGCAAGCGGCAAACTGATGAGGTCAGGCAATGCACTTTCAATTGCATCAGGAAGGTTTCCTGTTTGAGTTATGATTACTACCGTAGCCGTACCGGTACGATTGCATAGAACTCACCACAGGGGAGGAAACACGGGAAAGTTGTCTCGATAGTATCATCCCACGTAATTTGTTTTTAATTAGAACACTTTCCCGGGCACGGAAAATGATCATCAAAAGCGGTATACTGGCTAATGCGAATAATTGGATGATGATGATTGCCATCGAATTCTAGCACCAGTCCACATTACATGCAAACCTACTCCAACACTAATGGATGTCGAAATGGTTCACATCTTTCGTAATTGAGTGGAGTTTTGAGTGTCTTGCAAAGGGAAATAACTACTTCCCCGTTCGTTCATTGCGGACTTCATATTTCTTGGGAAAGCTTTTACGAATATTACAACCATCTTCGGCAAAAAGGTAAAGTTGCATACCGTGCAGCAAAAATTGCATCGTGCACCCTTCAACTCATGCTTGCAGTTGCGCCAGAGTAACTCCAATCATTCTTTGCGATACAGGGAAACGGGCCAGTAAATGTCAGTTTGTATGATTGGTGTATGAGAAAGTTTCCTGCACGATCCATTTTGATCAGTTTTCCCTTTTTTACTAAAGGAGTTGTTGTGAACGCAACGGTCAATCGTTCTAATTCACGTTTTTCAAATACATTTCAAACTATTATATGATCATTTAAGAGAATTACAAGCCATAGATTAGACTCGACGTCGATCAAGACGAACGTAGCACAGGCAATAAGTTCGAGAAGCAAAATGAATAAAGAATGGTACGCCGTTCTAAATAAACAGGACGCTACGCGGGATCGCCTGGCCAACTTAGGTTCATATCTACTGTTACGTATGCGACAAAATTCAAAGCGTACGCGTGAGAATCCGAACTATCGTAAGAAAGGGAATTTGAAATAGCTACGCAACATAAACGTATTGACATCCTAGAAAAGACATGTGGTTAATCTCAGCTTTCAGGTCAAATAATGTTCTACCAACATTAACATGTTGACATCCTAGAAAAGCCATGTGTGTAATCTCAGCTTTCAGGTCAAAATAATGTTCTATGAGAAAACGTAAGCGCAATTACATACCGATGCATCTCAAGGACCATACGCAACATTAACATAAAAAGATCCCAAATCCTTACCCACTTCATACGTTACGTAACATGATCATAGTTTCAGGCAATATCATAAAACGTCCAAAAAGGACGAAGCACTTGACAATCGAAACTAAACATATTACCCGGCAATAAGCAAAGGCAGCATAACTGCATACGGTCAAAGTATAACCGAGGAAAGTAAAACGAGACAAGGGTACACAACTTAAGTGATACCACATGTACCGAAATGCGTGTGAGATATTGGTACAGCCTTAGAATGCCTACCCAGAACTCATGTAAACATATGCCAGGATAAGGCATCTAGGACAACGTTATCCAAAAGGAAACTATCTCTTTCTAATTACCCATCTCACTCTTACCTCCATTTCTCACAACTAATTTTTAGTATATAAGAAACGAAATTTTTCAATAAACGGACTTACAAGTTACAACGCAACAAGAACGGTCGTATCCGCGTTTCAGTCTCCTTTAAACTTCTAAAAAATATCGCGTCTTCGCGTGAATCCCACTCCAGTGGATTACATGGTGGCTCCAGAGAGGAGTTGAAGTGAAAAAAGTGTAAAATCCTGTTTACACTCAACTCCAGTGTCGAACTGTTCAAATTTAAAGAGAATAACAGTTCAAATTAACTTGTTTGAAAAGTTAGTGAACTGAAATAGCGTTTATAGAAAGTGTTTGTAGTTGTGAACAATTTTGTAACGTCAACCTCCGAATATTTTAATACTCCGTTTTCGACCTTCGATCGTTTCAAAATCGTCGTTGCTTATATTCTGTGTCAACAAATATAGCTTAAACCATTATAGGAACATTAGTGCTTTACGTTGTGTTGTGAAAGTTTCTAAAAACTATTGTGAAAGACATTGACATTGATCCGACACACGCGGGAAACCCAGAGAAGTACCGTGCAACATCATCACAGCGAAGCCATCCCAGTTCCAGTTCGGTTCTAGCTCCTGCCGATCTACAAGAGGAAAGTATCAGCTTATTCAGGTAAGCCAATTTTCTTATCATACGGCAAGGAAATCGCAGATTCGTCCAAAATGCCTTTCAACTTTGTTAAAAACCGCAATGGTAGCTGCCGCCTATGTGAAGGTATTGATACCTCCGAACAAACAATGGCGGAATGCTTCGAATGCGACCGATGGTTCCATTTGCAATGCGTTAGACTGACGCGCAGTCCAACACCAGCCGAATGCTGGTTATGCCCCAAGTGCCAAAAGATTAAATACGAGTTGAAACGTATGGAATCAGCGATGGAGGCATATGCAAAAAAGGATGAGGAAAGAACAAAGGAAAGCATGGACGGGTCCAGTTTGGACACCACTATGAAAGAAATGGTTATCAACCAAGGAAAAATGGTAGATAACCAAAAGCAACAGATGGAAGAATTTTTCAACGCTTTCAAATCCATGATGGATGAAAGAAAAGGTCCATCGCACATGGAAACCTTCTTACGAAGACAATCCTTGATGCAATTGCCAAAGTTTGGAGGTGATCCAAAAGAATGGACAAACTTCAAACAAACGTTTGACAAAACAAACGAAGAAGGCAAATTTACGGATTTAGAAAATCTAAACCGTTTAAGACAAGCTTTGAACGGAGACGCCTTAAGGCACGTTCAACAGCTTATGATGGAATCTAAAAACGTAGGCGAAATTATTAAAAGATTAGAAGAAAAATTTGGAGGAACAGATCTAATTTATTTAGAACTGTTGAATGGATTACAACGACTAAAAAAAGATTCAAAGAATATAGTCGTTGATCTGATAAATGCATTAGAAAATTTAGTGCATACAATTAAACTCATGGAAGAACCATCTTATCTCAGTGATCATAGATTGGTGCTTGATTTAACGTCAAAGCTTCCCTATAACATACAACTCGATAGAGCCAAGTATGTAACAAAGGAAAAAGTCAGCCTAAGGGATCAAACATTAGACGAATTATGCGAATGGCTTAAACCTTATGCGAAAACCGCAACTGTTATGAGTACGTTACAATCGTTTACTCAAAAGGGACACGTTAATATCCATGAGTCAAAAGGCGAGGCTAAATCAAAGCCAAAAAAGCTAGGATCCGACCAACCGGAAACTAGTAAATCAAAGGCAAAATGCTTAATATGCAACAAGCCACATGAAACTATCAAATGTTACGCCTTAGTGAATAAAAATGTCACAGAGCGTCAACAGATAGTAAAAAACAAACGTCTTTGTGCAGGATGTTTAAAATCAAACAATCATGCCATAGACGCTTGTAGAAGCGCACAAAAGTGTGGTATTAATGGATGTACATCAAAACATCACAAAATGCTTCATCCTTCGGGAACAACTCCAGCAGTTGAACAAGAAGCCGTTAATAACCATCACGAGGTACAAGTGCCGTCTTCGACACACTATCAAGTGTTACCAGTAACACTGATGAACAAAGATAAATCCGTTAAAACATACGCCTTTTTAGATCCGGGTTCATCTCTAACCCTATTAGATGCAAAAATCGCCAGGAAACTCTCTTTAACGGGAGAAAATATTCCACTTCAACTGGTTTGGGCTCAAGGTACGAAGGCCGACCATGAAGGAAGTCAAAGCGTAAATTTGAGAATTAGAGGTGCATCAAAAAAGACTTTTATCCTAAAAGACGTTAGGACAATCAAAAATTTAATGTTGCCAATACAAACATTAAACTATAACGAATTGTGTCTTAAGTACTCTTATTTGAAAAATTTACCGATTAATGAGTTTGAGAATGTACAGCCGACAATCGTAATCGGTATAAAACATAATCAATTGTTAATGGGGCTAAAGCATCGATATGGTAAACAAGGAGAGCCCATTGCTATGAAAACCAAATTAGGTTGGCTTGTTTACGGAAGGAATTCAGATCAAGAAAATACAAACTTTTCAATGGTCATTCAAGAACAGGAAGACATCCAAAAGATGATGTCTAACTATTTTTCAGTCGAAGATTTTGGTGTGAAACCAATAAAACAACTTCCGGAATCGGAAGAAGAAAAAAGGGCAAAACAAATCCTAGCAAGCACTTTGAAATTCAAAAATGGACGTTATGAAGTCGGTTTGTTATGGAAAAAGGATAATCATCAATTTCCCGCTAGCCTTGACTATGCAATGTCAAGACTCATAAGCTTGGAGAAGAAATTGCAAAGAGATCCAGAACTAAAGGACTGGGCATTGACAACTTTCGCAAGCTATGTAGAAAAGGGTTATGCTAGAAAACTAGAACCTTGGGAAACTGAAATAAAGCCGTCGAACACGTTTTATTTACCACACTTTATAGTAGTAAATAAAAATAAAACCCCGCCCAAGCCAAGATTAGTGTTTGACGCAGCAGCGAAAATAAAAGGACATTCGCTAAATTCGGCCTTACTATCAGGGCCAGATGGCACAACCTCGTTATTCGGAATTCTTTTAAGATTCCGCGAAGGTAAATATGCTATTTGTGGTGACATAAAAGAAATGTTCCACCAGGTAAAGATCCGCAAAGAGGATCAAAACACCCAAAGATTTCTTTGGCGAGACTGCGAAAATCGTAGTCCAGACACTTATGTCATGCAGGTGATGACCTTTGGCGCTACCTGCTCACCAGCCTGCGCACAGGCTGCAAAAAATTCCAATGCCGAACGGCTAAAGGATAAATACCCGCTAGCATTAACACCGATCGTACATCAGCATTACGTTGACGATTATAATGACAGCTTTAATTCGATAAACGAGGCAATAGAAACAGTGGAACAGGTTATAAAGGCTCACGATGAAGGGGGCTTCTTTATTACCAAATTCTGTTCAAATAATAAAGAGTTGCTCAATACTATATCAAGTGATAGGATCGACGAAGATAACATAAAGGTGCTAGAAAGCAAAAATGAGGAATCAAAAATACTTGGCATTTACTGGAATACTAAAAAGGATAACATCGGATTTCATTCGAAATTAGATAAACTACCAGCCGATGTGTCTCTCAAGTTAAGGCCTCCCACCAAACGGGAAGTACTATCATTTGTCATGAGCTTTTTTGATCCGTTAGGATTAATATCCAACGTTACGATACAAGGAAAAATTCTTATGCAGGAAGTGCATAAAGAAACGAATGAATGGGACGTACCAATTTCAGATAATTTATTTGTAATATGGAACACTTGGTTGAAATACATCGAGCAGACCAAACATATTCGTATTCCTAGATGGATCATGAAATCGCCCACAGCGGAAATAGAGCTACACACCTTTGTAGACGCTTCCGATAAGGCGTTCGCGGCCGTTATCTACGCCAGAAGCGTGGACAATGGTAAACCGCACGTTCAAATTCTCGCAGCCAAGGCTCGAGTGGCACCAATAAAGATGTTATCAATACCTCGTTTAGAATTACAAGCTGCATTATTAGGGGTTAGGCTGCTGGACACGGTAAAAAGTGAAATGAGAATCAAAGCATCCGAAACAACATTTTGGAGCGATTCTAAAACGGTGTTGGCATGGGTAAAATCCTCTCATCGTAAATACAAACCGTTTGTTGCCCATCGTATCGGAGAAATTCTCGATACAACAACAATGAATCAATGGAGATGGGTACCATCAGAATTGAATCCAGCAGATGAAGCTACAAAGGTTATAACGAAACCTTCAATATGGCTAACAGGGCCAAGGTTCTTGACACTCGATCAAAAAGAGTGGCCTAAAGACGTAACCGTCGAAACGGTAGAAAACGAAAATCCTGAGTTTGTAGGCGCGATATTTGAAAAACCGAAAACGCCCTGCATTCAGGATCGTGGCCGAGCAGGTATAAAAGGAAAAAAGAAAAAAATCCAACCCTGCAATTGGTATAAAAACACATTAACGGCAAACACTACAAAGGTGTCGGCTTTCAAACGAGGGCCGGAGGCGGTACAAATAAAAGAGATGCCGTCACAAGCTAAATTCATTAAATTAAATACCACTACCATGGCCATACTAATACTTTTGTTTCTTTCAGCACAAGCAATTGGGGAATCAGCAAGGGGTTTAATAGCGTATGACTGCGCTAACAACGATATAAATATCACCAGCTACTCCCTTATGGACGTAGCATCTTGCGTTCCGCCCTCCAAAAACGTCTCGACTGAGGAAATACGCATTCAAGTATTACAAAGAAGCCCAAAAGCTATTGTTCACGTTCATCAATGTAAAGTAATCATTAAACGGTCAATTAGACATTGTGGCGCGTTTTCACACATATCAGATTATGAACGAAGCTATGAATATATCGTTAAGGAATTTACACCGCAGGAGTGTAAACTAGCTCAAATGTTAGGAGAAATTGCTTTATCAATCAATACGAAGGTTAGGGAATTGCGTCGCAATCACACCACAAGGGGGGAAGCACTCATCGTTGGCAGCATCCAGGGAACAGCTTGCAGCGGAGGAACGTATCGGACATCGAGCTACACGTGGGAAAACGCGTTGGTATACTACGAGTACGAAATCGGGTTATACGACTACGTGGCTACGGCAGACCTCGAGAACGATCAAATCACGCTGCGAAGCGGTCTTGTGTGCGCACATACGACGGGTTGGTGTTTAGATCCAGATTACGGCTACCTCACCTGGGAAGTGGACCTGCGGCGGCAATGCGAGCGAAACGACTTCGAAATCATTTATGAAGGTATTGTAAACAAAACCATCGATAATGCAAAGGTAAATGCAGCGAATACAGTCTACACCTTAATCTCGAAAGAGCATATGTTTTCGATAAGAGCACGAGACGCTACACAAATATGCGGCTTCAATAGCTACGTCACCGACCATCCTAAGATTTTCATCCTCGAGCTAAGTGGTTATCAATCGCCATTCCAACGAAAAGCGGTCGACGGAAGAAACCTCGACTTATTCACGTACTTCAACTCAAAAATCACTCTGGTAGAAAACTATCTCGGCCAGAAGCTAAACGATGTATACTTCACAGTAATGACCGAGATGTGCAAAGTCGATAAGACACTTCTGGAAACCAAGCTGACTCTGGCTCGACTAAATCCTAGTGAATTCGTCACAAACCTGGTGAAACGTCCCGGATATACGGCCGTCGTAGCAGCAGAAGTATTATACATCCTTGAATGTAAGCCAGTCTACGTTACATACGAAAGCAAAGAAGACTGCTATCAGGAGATTCCGGTAAAATACAATAACCGGTCAACGTTCATAGCTCCAGTAACCAGAATGTTACAACTAAGAGGCACACAAATGGATTGCACTCCGCTTTTGCCTGCGAAATTTACCATCGGTGGAAAATGGTATACGACCGACCAACGCTTGCGCGAAACAACAGCACCACAGCAACTAACAACCGATATCGTAACGAGCTGGACATACACACCATTGCCGAATCTAATGGAGAGCGGTGTCTACGACGCCGAAAACCTACAAAAAATGAAAAATATGGTGTACGAACAAGGAGATAAAAGAATAGCGGCATCAGTACTACACAAGATGATCAACGGCGAACATCCGAATCTGCAAGGATTTACCTTCGATGGGCTCGTGTCAGAAAAGGTAATTCACAACGCCTTCAACAAATACTGGTCTAAACTAGTCTCTTGGTCAACTTGGCTCGGAAACATTACGTCAACAGCTATCGGTATCTATGTATGTGGAAGAACCATTAAGTTCATAATAGATACAATAATAAATGGCAGAATTCTATTCGAAATCTACGGAGTAGGATGGCAATTGATTGCATCCTTTTGGGACTCCTTGACCAATCTGCTATCTCATCGCGGCCATAGACAGCAAGCAGCCAACGAAGCAAGCACGCAAAACTACGTCAACATTCCGCTAGAAGAACAACTAAATGAAGAACCGCACACGATTGAGGTAATTCCGTGCCACGGAAAACCGAGGTTTCTGTTCCCATCGCGTAAAAGCGTCGCGCCTCCAGCAAACAACGAGATGACGACTCCTACAGCTTCATATCTTCAACCGCAGTGCTCTTCGCGTAACAACAACTGCGAACGTCAATGATTGCACGCATTTTATTAGGTAAATAACGAAAAGTTAGATTACACCTTTCATTCTCATTTTATTCATAGCTAAGACGTTGCGTATTTTGGTAAAACTTATAGTTTTACGAGGGCCGGAATGTTGTGAACGCAACGGTCAATCGTTCTAATTCACGTTTTTCAAATACATTTCAAACTATTATATGATCATTTAAGAGAATTACAAGCCATAGATTAGACTCGACGTCGATCAAGACGAACGTAGCACAGGCAATAAGTTCGAGAAGCAAAATGAATAAAGAATGGTACGCCGTTCTAAATAAACAGGACGCTACGCGGGATCGCCTGGCCAACTTAGGTTCATATCTACTGTTACGTATGCGACAAAATTCAAAGCGTACGCGTGAGAATCCGAACTATCGTAAGAAAGGGAATTTGAAATAGCTACGCAACATAAACGTATTGACATCCTAGAAAAGACATGTGGTTAATCTCAGCTTTCAGGTCAAATAATGTTCTACCAACATTAACATGTTGACATCCTAGAAAAGCCATGTGTGTAATCTCAGCTTTCAGGTCAAAATAATGTTCTATGAGAAAACGTAAGCGCAATTACATACCGATGCATCTCAAGGACCATACGCAACATTAACATAAAAAGATCCCAAATCCTTACCCACTTCATACGTTACGTAACATGATCATAGTTTCAGGCAATATCATAAAACGTCCAAAAAGGACGAAGCACTTGACAATCGAAACTAAACATATTACCCGGCAATAAGCAAAGGCAGCATAACTGCATACGGTCAAAGTATAACCGAGGAAAGTAAAACGAGACAAGGGTACACAACTTAAGTGATACCACATGTACCGAAATGCGTGTGAGATATTGGTACAGCCTTAGAATGCCTACCCAGAACTCATGTAAACATATGCCAGGATAAGGCATCTAGGACAACGTTATCCAAAAGGAAACTATCTCTTTCTAATTACCCATCTCACTCTTACCTCCATTTCTCACAACTAATTTTTAGTATATAAGAAACGAAATTTTTCAATAAACGGACTTACAAGTTACAACGCAACAAGAACGGTCGTATCCGCGTTTCAGTCTCCTTTAAACTTCTAAAAAATATCGCGTCTTCGCGTGAATCCCACTCCAGTGGATTATAGGAGTAACATTACCTTTTTATATAGAAACCCATATTTCCTGCGAAGAGCTCATTCAAATGAGTTCTCTCTGAGTTTACCCTATATTCCCTGTAGCAACATCATATCTACCCAACGATCGAACCCAGTATTGCGCACGCTAAAATGTGTTATTTTACAACGCAATCATACCGCGCGCGATTAAATTACGCGATTAAACTTTATGATATCAGCTTCGACTATTGCAAGCACCAGCTTGACGCTTGCTATCCAGACATGGAAAAGGACATAAACTTACCAATTAACCAATCGAATCAATTGGAAAAAAGGATGTTTAAAAGGGCTTTGGAGTGGCGAGAAACCGAAAAAAAAACGAAACACGAGTACGAAACCCATCCCAAAACTGGAACACCGAAATTGAACACTGCACTCATAACGAAGCTCCAAGGGTGAGCAGAGCACAAATGGCAAATTTATTTGTTTTATCACTTATAACGCAATAAAATGTAATATTTATCTGTTTCCACGCAAAAGGGCGCACTGGAAAATGTTCGTTGGAGGTTTGTTTTTTGTTGTTGGGATAACGTACCTCACGGCACAGCGAGCTATTAAATTACGCTTAATTCGTTTAAACTAACGCCACACCAGTTATGGTGGAGGAAAGCTGTTGTCGCGCGGGGGCGATATTGTCATTTCGGGATGGTGATCGTCCTTACGGTGAAATATGATCCATCCGTACCAACACGGCTGTGGAAATGTGGAAGGTGCGAACGCGCCTACGAGGATCCCTGCTGTCTTGTTTTGATCACACTTTATTCCCTGTACCTTTTTTCTTCCGAACGTCCGGAAAGGGCCGTTTGTTAATTTTATTGCCTTTTCCTCTCTCTTTTTTTTTGCTTCTTCCGTTAGCATTTCCTACCAGTTTTGGTGTGTGCACATGTGCAATAAATAGCTATCAGCTACCCTCCCTTACATTCCCTCTTCCCGGATAAGCATTCCTTTTTGGGGGGTCCTTTTTTTCTCCCCTCGGCCTAGGTCTCGCATACTAACTGTAACGATCGATGATGTTTATCATTTCCTTACCACACACTACTCGTACGCGTTTTCTATTAGCGAAAACGGAAAAAGTCAACCCTAGCCGGGCAAACTTCCAGTGCTGCAGCAGTGTTGCTGCGAGCATGACAGTACATAAAACATTATTACGCACTCACGGGTGTGACATTTACACGGCGGGATGCCACCACCCGGATCGCGACACCAGAAATGCTCACCATTACTATAAGAATGCCCGCAGAGAGTAAAAAAGGGACATTTTCTCTGCCCGATACACCCCGAAAAACCCCGGTTCAACCGAAAATGGGTTTGCCTTCGCGTTGTTGAGTAAATAAAACACCCGACAGAGAATGGCTGTGTCACCGTGCGACAAGTGGATGGCACGTTGGCCAATGTTTGGTATGCACGTTAGCACACGTTTATTTTTGCTTTCGGAAGTCCTAATGCGTCCCTGGACAATCCTGCCGAAAGGGAGCAACCCGTTGAGCGTTTGAATGACGGCGTTTAATGGAGGCGCACGGTTGGTTTCAGAAAAACCGAAATACACAAAAAAAAGGCAGGACTGGTTGGCCCCGACAAGGAATGGAAGTTATTTTGTTTTTGTTTTTTTGTTTTGCCCGTGTACTCACACACTGCTTCGGAAGCAATAAATTAAACCGTTTATGCATGTAGCCGCGGGAGATCGCGAGACAGAGTCACAAATGGATAAAATGCCGGCTGCTGCTCGAGGCGCAAAATGGACATGATCGTAAATCAACGGAAGCGAGGAAAGCAAAAAAAGACGATTCGTTTTTTTTTGCTGATGAAATGCAGTTTTCTGCAAGAACCTGTTTCTTGGTGAGATATTTTTTTCCTGTGGCAAGGCTGTATCGTTCTTACCTGGAAAGAGAAGAGGAGTACAAAAATTTCACTTCAACAATTTTGAATAAACTCTTTATGGTAGCATTTCTCTAGAGCCACAATATTTTAATTTATATTGGGCCAAACTCTGCACTATGAAATGCTGGATGATCTTATAGTGCATACATACTCCTTTCATCTTTATATAAGAAATCCCTTTGAGCGCCTTCTTGACAAATTTTAAAATGGTGACTCCAGTTATTAACAAATATCCCAAACTATTTAAGTATGGAGTTTATTAGATTTTTAAATACTTTCCAAGCCATCTTCCAACTACTACTGATAACTTAGGAAAAATATTTTAAAAAGTATGGATTTAATTTAAATATGCAGCGAATTTGTGGTGTAAAAGCGCTCCTTCAACAACCTGCGTAAAAAGAGAAACTATCTTAAGGAAAATGTTCCTGTTGCATAGTGTGTCGTTTTTCTGTGCTTGCTAGTAAGCGAATCATAATGCATAACGTATAATCATAACGCAAAGAGGGACAAATAACCCTGTAATAACTTATCTGTTTCCGTTTGTAAGACATATCCCAGAGTAGTCAGTATGTACCACTTATTTATCTAAATCAATTAGCCTAGAAACAATTACTCATTGCGATGCAATTCCACAAAATGTCACCCACATTCTGTGGCTCGGGCGTCCGTGACACTGACCCACATTTTAACACACGATAAACACAGCTCGCGGGGACAAAGAAACAGGGGCCATCAGAAATTGACCATCGAATAATCGACCCAACCGAATGTCAGAAAATTGGAACAGAATGAGTACGAGTGTGTATGTGGCGGCCACACCTCGGAAAATGTTCCCAGCGTGGAAAAGGGTAGGGCGTCACATATATCATTCAATCCATTCTGGTGTCATGAATTTCAGCATTCGAGTGATTCGTGATTCGACGAAAACAAAAAAAATACCTGGACACAATTCCACCAGCATTAATGCAATATTGTTCCGGAAGTGGTTCGACAATCGAACATGGAGTGGTGGAGTGAGTCCAAATTCGAATGGCTAATTCAAGCTCAATCGAATGTGGAGGCGCTTGGTGGAAAACTTCCGAGAAGCTTTGGGGTTTACACACCATTATGGAGCACTTTAATGCGAGCGACCGCCCGTATTTGCTAGCGCTTGAATCGAGTTTTTTTTCCTACAATCAACCTGCATTGGGAAGATAATCGCCGGAAGTGTTTGGGAAACCCCAAACCAACGCCAAGGCATTCATAGGTGGGGAATGGGTTTAACAAAAGCATTAAACGCGCACCTTTACAATCGATCGGTCGATGTTTGAAACCGATGTGGGATTGGATGGTGAAGAGTTACCAGATCATAAACCAACCGTTCCGCACAGTTTGTGGTTTGTGTGCATCTCGTACAGTTAGGGGTGTGTCTAGTAGGGTGTGTGCTGTACAACTACAACTGATTGTTAAAACCATCGAATCAATGTATTTGCTATCTTTATGTAAGAAGATTTTCAGCAAGATAATTTATTTTGTATGTGAAACATGCATTGTATATGAAATTTTTCTTATTTAATCAAATATAGAACTACTATCTCATCTATTGATATACTTTAATAAAATTCCTTTATGGATTTTAAGTTCAAAATTGAAATCGATAAGTATTTTGTTTACCAAGCTGCTTGCAAATGGTTTGACGTATAAGAAAATGATTAAATAAGTCATTATTCATACAATAAGTCATTAAAATGCAAGAAATACATGAATAATTTTAAATAGAAAAAAAGAAAAACATAGAAATAAATTAAAATAATTAGAAAAATAGGAAATCTTAAACAGTGCTTAATAAATTTAAACAATATGCCATTAAATTATGAATAACTAATAACGCAAACCAAATAGACAAAAATGACAGAAATGAAACAACACAACGAAGAAAAACATTTCTCGTTACAACATAACGCACCACTTAATCTTGGAACATTGTTTACTTACAGCCGGATGACATTTATGAAGTAATGTGCTCCAAAAGAATTTGCCCGAGGCAGACTTTCCATGTGCACAACTCATGCTCGTGCCGTTTGTTTTTTTTCTGTGTTCTCCCCTTTTCATGTGTCGTACATTTTACTTTAAATCATTGCCCATTTCTACCCCATACACCATTTTCATCCCTTTTTCATGTATTTATTAGTGTGTGTGTGTTTGTGTCTACGGTCATGTTATCCTTTTTTGTTGTTGAACAAAATACTTTTAGATAATGTTTCGCTATTTTTCTTTTTTTTCATACTTTTCTCTTGAAGTGGAAACTCGTCCCACTGGACCCAGCTGGGTTTGAGCTTTTGGGATAAGAAAAAAACAGAAACAAGAGTAGCAGGGCATGAATCTTTGTTTGGTTTTTAGAGGGTTTTTTTAGAACACATAGTAACACACACACACACAAACACAGCCGTGGAAAAGATTCGGTTTGGTAGTTTATGACTTTTTGTTTTCGGTCACGTTTCGGTCAATCCGGCCAAGGCGTGGTTTATGAGAGGGTGCTGGCGATGATTCTAACGCATCATGAAATATTCATACACGGGGAGTTTTTTTTCTCTTGTTGTTTGGTTTTGTTTTGGTTCCGAAAAGGACTTATGGAATTTTTTTTTCTTTACACTGAAAACGGATTGTCTCGGTCCAAAAAAAAGGTTAAAAAGAACAAAAAAATGAATGTCTTTTGTGGCGAAAAAACCTGAACTTCAAAAAAAAAAAAACACACCAAGTAAGGAGAACCATCGAACGACGGAAGTTGATAAAAAAAGAAGAAACTTCATTGTTAGATGGAAGGAATTATGCGCAAGGTTAATATTCAGCAGTTTGCTTTTTATTAGTGCGAGTTTTATGGTTTGAGCAGACATTTTTTCTTTCTTTTCTACATAGTTATGGAGTTTAAAAATAAAAGCCGGCATGCCCAGTTGATGTGGCAAAGGAATGCGATACCATTTTGCAGAGAAATGGCAAACTTGTGTGGCATGGTTTTTGGGATAGAATTTCAACCGCATAATGGTCCTTAATCATGGTGAATGACATATTGTGGAAAATGTAGGATTAGCCTTTTTTGCTTCTGGTTTGAAGTGTTTAAAAATATAGAAATCAAAATTGCAAACTCAAGCGTCATTAAAGATTTTATCAAAATAATCAGTTTTACAATAATTAAAATTTCTTCAAGATTTTACTTAAGTTTATCGACAAAGCGCTATCAAATTGAAGTTGTTCTATTTTATAAAAAATAAGGCAATTCAAGCAAAACAAATAAAATCAGTTGAGTTAAAGAGCTAAAAAATTAATAAAGCAGAAGCATTGAACTATATTGTTGTAAGTCACAAGTTATACCAGTTTTTGTGATGAAGTTCAATCTGAAAATGGATCATAGTTAGGCTCCGGGCAGCTTTTGTTTAGAGGCTTTTACTGTTATCATAGTATTAGATATTTTTTATCTAATAAAAAATGTTGTCTATAGCGATGGAGATACAAGTAGATGATTCGGCTGGGATCAATATGAATCAAACAAGAGCTTGTTGGTTGTTGAAATACGTAAGAAGAGCGCAACTCTATTTGCCACAATATTAAAACAAATTAACAATAAAAACAGATTTTGATAGTCTCTTCTCGTAACAAGGTACTCAACACACCTAATTTACAGATTAAAATGTGAACGATCTCTTGAGCATAAGCACCATTCATTTCCGTCGCTAAACACAAACAAATCCAGCACCCTCTCAGCCAACGTCAAGTCGTTTTTCCGACCTGCACCCACTCCGTCTAAAAAGATTTCCCACCCTCATCCAAACTCGACCAGCAACAACAACAAAAAAAATCCTTTCGTTGACGTGAGCGCAAACAATGGGAAATATTTCCCAACTCGCCCCGTTGCTGGCGAGTCGGATACGTTCTGCACTTACTCACTCATTGTCACCCACCCATCGATCTCGTCACGCGCGGGCATCCATCAAAACCTATTGCAGACGTTTGGTTTTTACCGTCATTCAATTATTCACTGGCTTTTTCACTTTTTGCTCCGGTGTTGCCGGTGGTGTAGGGCCAGCGGTGGAAGCGTAAAGCAAAACATTAATCCACGTGCACTCAGAAGGGAGCATTGTGTACTGAGCCTCTGTGTTGTATGCCTGTCCTTAATAATGGGTTGCTTCCTTCCGCTATTTTGTACTTTGGCGTTGATGGAAGGACGAACAAAAAAAAATGGGAAAGAAAGAAAAACAGCACCCGCAAGGGCAGAGGGAGTGGTCCCTTCTTTTTCCGACCCAAAAAAGCGTTCCTGTTTGGCGTGTGTGGTGGGCTCGCACGACTGTACGGGTGAATGCATTAGGATATCATTATCGAAATAAATAACCACAGATGGTGTACGGTACGGTTAAATGGATTCCTCCATCACCCGGTCCAACTGATCGGCAGCGTTGGCGAGTTTTGTATGAATTTCCCCCTGCGTGGTCCGCGTGGAAATGGAAAATGGTAAAGGAAAACCGATGGATAACGTCCCTGATTTACGGGCCGCCACTCATTGGCGTGGGGTAGGGTGAGGACACAAAACAATTTGTTCGTGTAAATTTTAATTGATCCAAAGGAGAGTTCCATTCCCTTACGCTGTGGTTATGGGTTTATTGGCATTGTAATCGTTTTTTATTTAAAAAAATCGTCCCCTCTTTATCGTTTTTTTTACCTCCAAACCCAATTCAATACAATGAAGTAAAACAATGTCCCAAAGGAATGATCTCGAATGACTGATCGGTCATAATAGTCATTTACGCAATATTTTATTCCACATCAATATTTCGGAAAACCAACCTTATTTAGTTGTTTTAACGCACTTATCAAAGGTGAGCGACATATCTAAGACTTTTGCCATCTGGGTTTCGTACTTTGACGTAAGACAGTTGAGCAATTGGTTTCGATACGGCTCAAAGTCAATTGCGAAACTTTGCACCACTTCCACATTTGTGTTGATAAGAGTAAGCGTCTCATCATAGACCTACGAAATAAAAAAAAAGAAAAATTAAAATAAAATACACTAAAACATAACTAAATCAGACGTATTACCGAGGAACAGCTTTCAGTGTTGAGTTTCGCACAAGCATCCACTTTTTGCAACTGCTCGAAGATTTCATGCTGAAGTTGACGTATTTTGTCATGATACACCATCGTTGCATCATACAGCGGGGTAGTGGCTTCGTTTGAACATAACGAAACAGATAACAAACTGATTGCGGCAACAGTATGCGCACGTGGAACAAGATCACGCACGCATTGAAGGTGTTTTATGAAGGGACGTAACATTCCCATTCCCGAAGATACCAAACCGTACGACGTGTATAGGATGTTTTGTAAAACTTCTCCAAACCGATTGTCAGCTTTGTATTGCACCGATTGTAGATCACGGATCCCAGTCTGGATGAAGTTGTCTACCTGGTCAGAAAACTCGGTGACAGCTTTTTGGAGACCTTCCGACAGATTTGCCGATTGGAGTAACTCCCTACCGTCAGATGCTTCCCGAAGAAAACGTTCCGATGCAGTACGCAGGGCAGCACCGTACAGCTCATGGTACGATCGGACAACTTGAGTAATATCGTGAAGTTCTTTCAATTCCATCGCCTCCATATGTGGTGGAAAAAAGAGCACTTTGAGATAGTGTTGTAGCTTCTCCACACTGGAGAATAGAAAAACGGCCACCGTCGTAGACATTGCTTGACTGGCAGCATCTGTCAGAAAACTATTGATCTCTCGAAGATCACCCAACTGGAGAGTATCTGTCTTGAAATTTAACCTCTTCAAATGCTCACTCATATTGTGCTTCAAAAGTTCCAACTCTTGTGAAGCATTCTCCTTACGGTAGTATTCAGGGTAGTGGATGTAAACCTCATAAAAGCTGCTATTAATTTGTTGCAACTGTTCAACGAGCGGTTGTATGTTGTGTGAGATATCTTGGGTGTTAACAAGGTCAGTGATCTTGCCAGCTGCTTCTAGGGCGTTGGTAAACGAGTGGCTAACGTTTCTTACAGTTGGGGTAATATCCAAAGTAAGTGGTAGTGACGTATCCGGTTTCACTTCGGAAAAGGAGAGTATACTAAACCGAAGTACATTCCGAAGGTACTCCAGTGTTGGAAGATAATGCAATGGATAGTATGCGGGTGTCGCGAGACATTCAATGAGGCACTGAAACCAATTGGAGGAAAAAGAAAGTCTGTAAAGAATATTGTAAAAAAACACGAAAAATCATTTCACTAACCACCAGCACAACTACTAGAACTGCTTTTGACATCATGTTGCTCTTCTCTACACTCACTGTAGACTGTCCACACAGTATACGAATACAAAACCCTTCAGCTTCTCGGCAGCTTGACTCTTTTATATTGCAACCAAAAACTCAATTGGATTGCTTTCACCAGTAACACTCCTTTGGGTGTTGGATACACAATTACACAACATTTCTTCGCTGCTAGAGCATAGTTGCAGCATAGGTGCAACGTGGTGCACCTGTTTAATCTGGAGCATACTTTAGGAACACAAGCACCCACATATCTAGCACCAGCAGTACATCGGTGTCGATCTCCGGGGACATATATATATCTTCCCTGGTAATGCATCGTCATCTACGAGCGATAGGAATGGTAACCGTAGCCCTAGCCCCAAACCTTCACATCAATGCTGTTCTAATACCATTGCAGTACCATCACGATACACCAAACGATAAGCGACCGATAAACGAACACTGCATTGCAAAAGGGTAAATTTTCACTTCGCAAACGAATGAGCAATGGGCAGCACTGATAAAGCATGTAACGGTGTGATCCGTTTTTGGTATAACAAACAGACAGTGGAAAGTTCGTGAGTTTGGATTATGATTTATTACGTTTCAATTATTGAGGTTGACCTTTAGTAAGTTCATCTAGCATGATTTCTTTTTTTTAATGTTGAAAGTTATCATTCCAGCAGCTTCCCATTTCAAAACCACAATACCCATTGTCTATATAGCAGCTGTGGCACGTGTTCTTCATGGCAGTGCCAAAAAATATCTTCCCTCCCCTATCGCATTCGATGCGTTACGGTGCTTTAGACAACAACAAAAATGAAATGCAAATAAGATTTATGAATTGAGTAAATATTTGCACTCTTGCCACTCTTTAACGAACCAACTGCAAACAACGGCCGAGGTTTTCTTTCGGGACGCAAAGTGTATTGAAAATGGAACCAACGTACAGTTTCAGGTTTTTGCGCCGTTCCAGGGTTTGGAAGTTAGACAGAATAGATACTACCTGACATCAAAGCGTACGGAGATGCCTAATGTTTGCACAAATGCTAGTAGCGATGCCGGTTGCATTGGAGAGCAACAACGAAACAGACGAACATCATCGTTAAACCACAACACACCGAAACAGTTGGCAAAACATGGAAGGCTTACTGAACCACCCTTCCCATCTCGGAACCTCTGAGTTCCGTAAAGCGCACATCTTCAACATAGGAATTTTGTGTTGTACCCGTCTGTGGTTTTATCCGCGGTTTTGAATATATGTCTGTGTCACCCATCGGATGACACTTTGGCTTAGTTTTAATAATTCATTCCATCCATTGTCGGGCCCAAATAGCACTAACCCCCATAACAACGCATCCGCCCGGACGGATGGTAAAGTGTACTAGTTTACACATCGACTGGGACTTTATTGTCTCGACGAGTCAAATCATTTGATGCACAGCCGAACCTAACCATGCCGGACAGATGTGTGCTGTGGGTGGAATGGATTGCAGCAAAGCCCAGTAACGTACCCGTAAGGTGTAAAGGGATGTCAGTGTGTGCGACAAAATGGGATACTCGCGTCTGGTAACATCATATCCCTGTCAGCTTTTTTGTCATATCGTGGAATGTGTTCCTGCGTGTAGAGAAAATGGCTGCGCATGCGAATGTTGAACGTACCCTTGGGTGGGGGAGTGGGGGACCGGAAACGGAAAGGATGCTTCACCATCTTGCCGGTACTATGTGCCAGGACTGCGACGGATAAATTCAACATGGCGTTGACATCTTCCCTCGGGATAGGCGCGTCTGCTCGGTTGGTAAATATGTGTATTGTTTTATTTTTCTATGTACAAATATTACATCCTGGAGCATTGGTAATAAAATCGATCAAATTTAAAAGAAAAGGTATCGATCAAATTAGTTGTAGAGGATGTAAGTGCGTATAAATAGTTTGTTAAAAATAATGATACTTTCGTTAGAATTCTTTTGAATAAATAAACCGTCATGTATCAAATAAACCTTTAGTAGAATTTCTTTATATTTAAATGGCTTTAATATAGAGAGAAATAACTATTTTTGCTTTCAGAAATAATTTTTTGCATAACCATATGGTCATCATATTGTAAATCTTCGGTATGCTTCTGATTTATGCGTGACATTTGGCCCACGATATTATCGTTCGGATCGAATACACCGGCAACGTAATGTAACCCATTGCACTTCTGATGCAACAAAACAAAAAAAACACTCATCCAAAAACAAGGAATAAAACAGTATAAAAGCAAAGGTAAAAAACCCCCTCACTTTGTTTTTGGAAAAATCCATTCTTCGGCATCATCGAGACACGCGATCGAGGTGCAAAAAAGCGAACCTGGGACAGGATGAAATATGACCAGCGGTGCAGAACCAACGCAACATGACAAATATGTTGCTCGTGCGGTATACACACCCTAGCACTAAGTGGTAACGCAGCACTCCCCATTTCCGTGGCAATGGATAATTTTTCGGATGACCCTTAAGCGAAGTCAGCATGCACACATCCTCAACGCTCATTAACACCGGCAGTAACAGAAGGTATAGGACGTGCATCGTGTGGTATTTCTCGATTGTCTATAGTGTGTGACGCGATATTGGCTTGAAGGAATTTTGATAAATGGCGCCGGTCCGCACGGCAGGACCGAGTTCAAATATCATCCGGACCGTACCCCCGTAGCAAGGACTGCCTATCCAGCTACGTGGTAATAATAAGTCTAGTAAGCCAGAAATGGCTGGCGTGACCTTAGAGGTCGTTAAAACCAAGAAGAGAGATAGATTAATCATTAAGATGATATTATATCTATATTAGATAGCAGCAAAAACACAACCGATGTTTTGCTTGAAATTTGACGTAATATTGATCGAGCGGTGGTATATATGGTAGCTGCACCGATCTTTACATGACAGGACCAGGGTTCAAATCCCTTCCGGGAAACGTAGCTGCATACGCAGGACTGACTTTTCTGTTAAGGTGTTAAATAAAGTAAAGAGAAACCAAAAATAGCAAGCAAAGACCTTCTTGAAGTTGGAGTGACACAAAACAAATGAAGACTAATCAAACGTTGACAAAGGTTGTAGAGCCAAAAAAGATAAAATAAGTAAAAAAAGAAAATATTTTCTTTAAGAACATAAAAAACGAATATTTTTAGTTTAAATTTAATATAAGCCAATAGCAAATGTTAATTTCAATAAAATCAAAACTTATTTTCATCATTCTTGCACCACACTGTACACACTGTCCTGTACGATTTGTATTCATTATCCCATTCGTCAGCCGTCCCAGGAGTCATCTTCTTTACCTTTTGCTCTACCAACAAAACAAAAACAGCTTATGGTCCGGCTACTTCCGTACTATGCGCAAAAGGGCGATTAATGAGTCAACCCCTGTGTCGCGTACGGTACGGGAAAACCTATAAAAAATAGTCTGAACGCTATAAAACGCATACAACTGGAAGGGGGTAAAGGAATGAACCGATGAGCCCAATGGAAGTCAATGGATGGCGTGTGACGGGCATCATCGCTTCCTTCCGGAACCATATGGTACACGGTGGCATTTGCTTTCGGGGGGGTTTGAAGTTTGGCCGTGTTAGACGTTTGAGCCGAACGGTTTAGCACATCGGCAAGAGTGTAATGCGATCCCAAGGAACGTCTTCCGTTTTTTGGGATGCCTTAAATATACGGACGCACCTCTTAATGGTGACGGTATGTACAATTCTGTTTAGGTGTCTTCGGTTACAAAGTATGGCTCAGGTCAAGCGATTGATTCTAGCAGGTTGTGTTGTCTTTAGTCTGTAGACTGAACGGGAAAAGAAATGCGACGTCTCATAGAACTAGTTCCACATATTTCAGCTCTGTCGTTATAATCGATCATGATCGAATCAATCGTGAAAAGCTAGCATCTACAATATTCATCAAAACCCCATTTAATTGCAATTGTAGTCAGACGTAAAACAAACTTTTCCCACACTTTACGCACTTTGTAATTGCTTATGGATCCCATTTCCAAACCACAGGACACGCAGCGCTACAAACACGTGCTCGTGAAAATAGCGTATAAATGTACAATGGCCCTCGAGACACGATAAATATTATGTTTCAAAACATCCGCCTTTTTTGATGGTACGGTAAGCCACACGTCATCGCACGCGTCAACGGATCATGTTCGCGCGCTGTTTTGTTCTTTTGCGTAGTTTGGCCCCCTTCGTACCAGGGCTGATCACTGGTAGCAAGGGTGATTGTTGCGATTTATTATCCTTTTTTTCTCTTTCTAGGTCTCAAGTCCATTTGCTCATGTAGTTTTTAGGCGAGGATGAAACAAGTTTGGCGATGAAGAAGACAAATCACACCCTTTTTTCTAATGCTTGACAACTAACAATAGAAAAGTATTTGAGTGTGCTTTTAGTGTATGAAGAGAGAAAAATTGATTGAAAAACAATTTTCACGACATAAATGAAGGCTGTGTACAAAAAGGTGCTCAGTCGAAAAGCGATTTTAAAAGTTTTCTTTAACTGTTGAATGTTAAAAAAGGGTTTTCCACCGAACAAGAAAAAAAATGAAAAGTTTTCCTTGAAATAATTTTTCACAATTTCAAATCCAAAAAAACGGCGATTGGAGTATTTTTTCAACAAAAAAATCGTATTCGTGCAAACAAAAAAACCTATCGATATGCGAAAAGATTGCTCAAGCCTAGCATAACCAGCACAAAAACAATTGCCCGGCAGGGGAAAACTATTTAAACAACCATTTTCACACATTCAATTAGCAGGGTTGTGGCTTTTTTCCCGATGATGAACGCCGGAAAGTGGCCTCGGGCGACAAAACGCACGTCCACACGCTCGTCCGATGCCACGTGTAGACGATTTTTCTTCACTTCTCGGATGTCGGACTTTTTGTTTTTGCTCTCTCATCAGGGAAAATCACTCACACCACTGCATTTTCCCCACAGTCGAACAACTGTCGAGGTCGAGTGCGTTAATTCACTGCCATCGATCGAGTTGTTGATTTTTGCGTTCGGAAAAGTGGCCTCGACGTGAAACGCCCTTGGAAGGAGGGTGATGGTAATTGTTGGTACGTCGGTTGTTACCGGAAGCTAATGAATGCAATGGCTTTGCACGTGGCCTCACCTCACATTGAACGTGGTGAATGTGTTGGTTTGTTTAAATGAACAATTTCTTCTCGCTCGATTGTGATATCCGGTGCGCACACCTTCACGATGGAAAATGGACTTGTTCGGTAGCGTTTTTTTTTATTTTCAAACTCTTCATGCATTTCTTAACGTACCCCCCGGGTGTAGTGGTGCAGTACCTGCTTGGCATAGGGGCAAAAAAAAAGAACATTGAGGATCAAGTGGATTATCCAGAAGGTTGGTTATCGGAGACAGTGGATTTTTTTCTGTTTGGGACGTAGGATTTAAGGTCTACGGTGTAGACGATGTTTCGATTGCGAATCGACACGAGTTTGTAAGCTATGGCAAACACCATGTTTAGCCCTGCTGCTTGTGCTTACCACTGATAAGAACGATGGGATTAGTTGTGGGTAAGGTTGGCATACGAGCCTGTGAGTTTTGGTAAGATTAAATGACGCAAAATTGTTTAAGTATTGTCTGTTTTTTCAGTTTCCTAGACATTTGAATAAAAAAAATTTAAATAGTTTGTCCAGAATCAAATATCTGCGTAGAGCCGTTTTGATTGACATACAAACGAAATTAAACTGTTATCACAGTGGAAGCTTTAAATCGATAATTGAATTTTACGGAACAGTCAGCAAATCTGAACAGTTCAATCAAACGTTTCATTTGAAAAGTGTCAATTGAATGCCCTATCTAAGCAGATTGTCATAGCGGGTAAATAAAATAAAAACCCCGTACCGTAAACTGATAACACCCTTCAAGTGAACAATTGGGCAATAAATCAGAAAACATAATTAATACTTTCATCTGATATTGCACCGGGACGTCTCATCAATCTGGCTACCGATATGTGTATTATTGCCCACTTACTGATTAGATGGCCTGCTCATCGACCTAATTCTGGACCTCACTGAACAGCTATATGTAGTGGCGCTGGGAAACGATGGTCCCAAACAGTCTACACCAGTCGAAAATGGGTAGCAACAGAGGGAATTGGAAAAATTCTTTTCCATAAATTCTATTACCGTTTGATGATGGTAGAGCAAACATACCTTATGACAATTGTGACAAATCATCCGTCCGTAATATGGGTCTGCTACATCCAATTTGTCGTCCATCCTAAGTGCACTTACCGGGTTCGGGCACATTTCACCAAATTATCGAGATTAAACATCACGCTGGTGGGCTTTAAAATGCATCGGGTTTAGAATGCTCCTCAAGATACCACAAGGGAGGAGGGGACACACCCGCAATCATTGAGTGTCCATTTCATTACGATCAAATTGAATATTTCACCAAAATCATAAGCCCCTCTCCCTCGGTGCTGGGTGCTGGGTTCGACACAGGAGGAGTAATCATAACGAGGTACGGACGTGTGTAGTGACTTTGGTGTGCAATGGGATAGCTTGAAACATCCATCAAATTGATTGCTTGACGATCTGTGCTGCCACCGAAAAGTATGTGAACGCCTAGTATTGGAGAGTGTGAAACCATTTGAAGATCAATCTAGACAACGGGTTTTTTGCTTGTCAAGCGTGCCAGGGCGCCACGAGCCAGCAAACCGCACCATTTAGAGAGGTCGTTTTCAAATCAAGGCAAATTGCTTTGACAGCCCTGTTTTGCTTATCGGAAGAGCCATTGTGGCATTCTAATTCTCGGCAGGTGTATTGCCACACAGATAGTATCTCGGTAGCCGGATCCATGTGCCGAAACTGCCGCAACATTTCTGTTGTCCACCCGTGTTTTTTTCTTCCTGCGGACAGTTCCGGGACATCAATTAGTGCTGGTAGATCCCATCCATCAAACGGTTGGCGTGTTATCTGATAGACGCCATGCAAGCAAGCAAGATGGCGCTGTAGACCATGTTCTAAGAAGTTGAACATTGTTATATCGACGTCAAACTAAGTTGGTTAAATCAGATCAAACATACGCGCAAACAGGTACGCGCGGTTTACTGTCGCCGACGAATTGTTTGCCTGCAGTGGCGTAACAGCAATGCACACTGTTTTTTTTTTTTTTGCAAGCATTGTGCAATAAGGGTTTAGGAGCAGCTGTTTCACGGATGTACAAGCAATATACTATCTACCAAACCATAAGCTTTTTTTCTGCGGTTTCCTTGTTTTCAGTGGAAGAGAGAGAAAAAAAAACCATTCCGTTTTTGGAGGCTTTAGGCTACAACACTGTTGAACACTTCCGGCGATAAGGTCGTACTAGAATTTTGACATTTGATTTGAGATTTTTTACAAACGTACTGGCAAAACTGGCACGCGAGTAAGTGATAACCTTTAGCTCGGTGAAATGTACACGTCTCGATGAATAAACATTTACTTTCGCTTTTCTGAAAACTAAATCTACAAATTCATTGAAGTTGCCAACAACATACAGTGCTGTTTGTTTGTATAGTGAACTGTATGACCTTCGTTGCCCATTCATTGAGATGCTTTCATTGAGAATGTTGATCGTGACACCAGTTTTTTCAAGTTCTTTTAGAATTCAAGTTTGATTTGGTGACGGTTTCCGATAGTGACTTCTTGTCGAAATGGTGTGCTCTAGTGAATTTTGATTGGCCTAGGTTTTGCAATTGCAATGGAGCCACAAGGAGCAACTTGACATACTGATAGCTGCCTAATGTGTGACTTTATAGGCTAAATCTTCAACAACTGCAAGTTTTAGCATACTTTCAATGCTTCAGTTATTTATAAAGCAAACATTCGGTGTATAATATCTTAGAACATATGATCATATTACGACAGATTTCAACTAAAAATACTTGATTAGGCAGACTGTCACACAAGAGCTCATTAGGTTGTCCTCATAAGTTTACGTCTTCAAGATTGTTTAAGATGCTTTCTGCTTTTATGACCAAATTACAGCTGAACACGTAGGATTAATTGAACATTTATGTTTAGGATATTTAGTTACAATTATTTTAGTTAGATACTTTGTAGGGCTCCATTTGGTATTTGCTTAAGAAACTAATGCAAATACGAGAATGATACCAAACAATATAACCAATAATGTTCTTGGAGATCATTCAACGGCACACAGAAAAAAATATAGTCAAATGGTCCCTCTAGCCAAAGAAAAATAATGAAGTCCTGTGCTGTTGGGTCTATTACAGGTTGAAAGTATTTTTAAATGGTCATACGATACTAGCCTTATTTTTCATGGGCATCAAAAGAGACACTGTTGACTTATCGCGATACGATCAATGTTATGTCTTCGGTGGTGGTCTTTATCGTGCGATCTACCTAAAACGTGAAAGTTAGCACGTTTCTTTGAATCGCTGGTAAATAAACATGTTAGCGATGTGGCCTCTGAGCGAGCACTGTTATCAGTGTAGTTGGACACGGTCTTCTCTGCGACCCATCGCCAATAAGATCTGTATGAAAACGCATGGATTTCTTGGGTTGCTGGAAAACTTGTGACAGTAAAAGTTCCGCACGATTGAGAAACAATAGTAATTTTCCATAATTAGTTTGTACACGCTCCTTTGACAAATGAAGATCAATTCTAGGACATTATAACACACACATAAAATTAAATTGTTTTTAAATGGTTTTCAAATAAATGGTTGTCCTGTTTAACTAAACATACCTCCATAAGTTCTATGCTTTCGAATGTCTTTTTTCGGTAGTTATTGATATGGGAATGTAAGAAGGTGCAGGCGATCAGATAGCTACCGGCAAACTTTGTCCGCTATCGTGAGAAAGAAGGACAGAAAATGAAGGAGGAACGACACTTTTTACTTATCTACTACAACATTTGCTGTAGTTAAATATCGGCTCTAAACGATCAGTACATCGGCCCCGATATGGTCGTTTAGTTAAACGATGCGTACCAAAGCTTGTAGTAGCAGTTAGATAGAGATATGGATATAATGGTCAAGCGGTGTTTGTCCGCCGTTCCGGAACTGCGGAACCATCGGTACAGTGTGTGAGAAAAGAAGAGACAAAGTTACCAAAAAAAAAAAAAAAACACGGCCAATGATCTGGTGGAGCTGTAACAGCGAACCGACCGTGTTACTAGTCCTGCAAACAAACCCAACTACAAGTGTTCAAGGTTGGCTGGTACCGCGTTGTACTTGAAACGACGGTTCAGACCAGGCGGATACTATTATTTTGTTTGTACAGCTCTCGATACACCAAATCCACAACCACGTTGTCGTATAGAGTGGCTGAAGTGGAATCAGGTCGTGTAATCCGGGGACCCTTTCTTGTAAGGTTGGGCAAAGAAAGAACTAGCGCATGTGCCGTTGGATTGCATTGCGCATTTTTGTTGTTGTTGTTGTTGCGTTCTCTCTTTGCGACAATGTTCCACGGGCGCAAATGTTATCTAGTGCAAATAGACAAACATGTTGGAGTAGCGCTGACGCTCATTCCTAGTGCGGGATTATCGGGTCGAGTTGAAAGATTTGGGCGATATTCGCAACGATCGGGGTCTTCCCCATTAAAAGCAGAAGGTCATACCGGAAGGTCTACACCGAAGGTTCTACACTAGCTTTCGTGTATTATAAGCCAAACTTTCGTGCAAAGTCTTCATCATCATTACACTCTAATGGGTCAAATGCCGCTTGGTACCCAGCAACAAATTATGTCAAAACGCACCACTTTCGATCGCTTATCGATACGAGTTCCGCCCATCAGTGTCCGAAGTCGGCAATTCGAAGTAAAAAAGACACTCGACAGCACACATGCCGATAGATCTGAGGATTGAAGTTTGGACAAGTAGAACTGTCTTGTATGTGTCACCGGGAGAGCTCCGATAGCACGGATATCACCGGCATCGCGGTTGGTGGTTCGCGTATCTATACCGCGATGGCGATGGCTAGCTTGAGATAATCGAACGTTTTCGAGGGAAAGAATGCGATTTCCCCCCTCCGGAGGTACAAAAACTTGAACCTCGATTCGTTGCTAAATGTTTTTTTTTTTGGGGAAAGACGGGGAGGAAGAACTAAACCAACGGAACCATATCTTTCGGCTCCTTTCTTCACAAACCTCCATAACTCTTATCCCGCTCCCTCCTTTTGAAGGCGTACGCATTTTGGTAAGCTTTGATTTGAAGATCCCAATGGTGGGTATTGATTTTTATGGCCCTACTTAGTGTGAGGTGCTTATAGGTGACTAGCAGACCATAGCGCATCGGATTCCATGTTGTTTATGACAGGCTATCGTGCCTGATCCACCTAAACTTACCTTCGAGAGCCTTGTTACGTGATATCAGTGCCAATAGCATTTCGGGATTTGGATGATGATCCCCAAGATCCCCGGACAGGCCGGCGCCGATGGTGGAGCTTTGCCCATCGAGCAAACTGTGCGCACCGTGCACTGCTGGCAGACCCGTAAGACTTCCGTTGAGATTGGCATGGCCGTTGCTACCGTTGCTGGTGGTACTGTTGTGATGCAGTACTCGGGATGATCCTCCCACTGAAGAGCTAATGTCTAGGGTGCCGATCGTACCGAGGCTTGTTTGTCCGTTGGCCATCGATTGACTCAGCAACGATGAGTGTGTACCGAGGGACGATGAGGAATGTGCCAGTGGCAACATCATCGACGAGGGTAATGCCATCTGCGAGAGTGACATTGCATCGACACCGAGTGTCCCGCCGGCAGAGGACACGCACACGGACATTGGGATTTTCTTTTGCTTAACGTTAAAGCGATATTTCACAACACTCTAGTGAGGGAACACTTTAACATAATACAGCATACACACAATCGATTGAAGTTAGAGCACTCACTTTGCACATTGGTTTTGATAAAATTCACACAACAGAGATAAACAATATTTGGGAATGAAAGACACAACAATAACTCCAATCGAAATAAAAACACACGTAAACAGAAAGTACACAATGCACACGGGCAAAACTGTCTGAAAGATCGGTCCACACGAACAATATTCACTCAGACCGATCCGTACCGAGCCGCAAACCATCGGTGACTAGATTGCACTGGAAGAAGATTGCGTCGGTGTACATACGGTGCGTGCACGTTGCAAAGTATAGCTGCAATAGAAGTGTTGGAAAGGAACACTGTAACAACACGCTTCCGAAACGTCATCAATCCACTTTTCGATAACGGTCATCGACGGTTAATGGGGTACGTCACTATTAGAGCACAGGTGAAAGTAACGTCCGAAGCTCGTCTGTTAAAAGTGCGTGAAGAAGTCTATGCAAGGGGCACAACGAAAAGATGGGGAGGTTTTTTTTTATTACTATCACTGTCCCGTGTAACGAAATGGGTTTGGCTGCTGCCCAACTACCAACTAAAGGGAAAAGCCCTGTCACGCCGTTGTAGAACCACGGAACGCACTTGTAGAACGTAACTGGTCCCGAAACCTGCACGACAGAGACCAGACGACGCGACGTATAGCCGTCTACGAAGAATGCTACTGAAACGCAGCACAGCAGCTACCACGCTGTTCACTGAAGAAGCGCTTGCTTATCACTTTAGAGACCTGCTTCCGTTCCGTACTCCTGGCTTCCTCCCCAGACTGGGTGGGTAGCCGCGTCTCGCAAGACGACCCCCGTCGACGAGCTGATTGGAGCGATTTAGAAGTACCCCCGTAGTTCTAATTTGTGTATGTTTGGGGCTATTTTTTTATTTGTTCGACTTCGGCTCCAACTGTCACCGGCGTGTGTGCTATCGCAGCAGGCTACTGTTTTGCGGGAAAGCCAGTTTGTGCGAGGTGGTGAATCTAATCACATGGAGGACACACGCTGTCATTACGCGCTATATCGTGCTTACGGTTCCTACTCACTGAAGGGGGTCTCTACTAATTATGCGTTAAATAGTGGCTCCAACGTAGTGATAGTTACCGCGAAAGATACCTCATTTGTATGCACCTTGTCGTCGCCTGCTGTGGGTAGTACATTCTAATGAATATTTTTTTGTTTCCTTCCAAAAAAGCAGGTTCCAACGAGCTTATCACACTGTTCGTCGTACTCATCGGAGAGATACCCATTATCCGTGTAGCCTTCCGAAATGGGGAGAAGGCCTAGACTACGATTCCTGCAATTAGTATGCAAATTCTAACACTTCATTTACGTACTTAGTACAAGAGCACTTTCACCGGCCACAAATGCAAATGGCCGGCCATAAACCCACGTTTAACACGTTCCATTTCGCTCTACAAAATCCCGGCCCGCTGTTGGGGATCGTTTTCTAACCACAACAACAAACGCTCAACACAAAACTGGTGAAAAGCGAAAGCCTGCCGTCCTGCCGGGTAAGAAGATATCGTAGCCCCGTTGCAACGAACCGAGCACCGATTCCCGTCGGCATTCTTTGTGCCACGAAATGGTCCATAAAGTAAGGAAAAAGTTTATCAATTAAAAAACATTTTCATTACGCGGGTTTCCGATGCAGCCAGGGGGTTGGGAAGCGCTTTTAATTGGCAAACAGGAAACCGGAAAGGGTGTGTGTGTGTGGGTGCGCGCGCCTCGGTCTGTGATGTTAACGTCTTTCTTGGGAGATTTGTTTCGCTTTGCCCTTACAACCTCGTACACAACCACGTAGCGCACGTACGTCCATGACGGGTAAAACTAACCTCACAAACACGGCACGGTATGGCACGATACCGCGAGCTGGCCGCGAGCCTGGTTTTGCCAATTCTGCACCCGGTCAAAGGAAGACGAACAATGTCTCGGAACATTAGCGTGCAGTCATTTTGTGTGCGTCACATCTTTTTCCGTGCGAAGGTTTTTGCCCTAAACGGTGCCGCCGTCGGACTGGCTGTCGAATTTTCACGGCTGCGCATTTCGGAACATCTCGTATCCGTTTTTTGGAGGGTTTTTCAGTTCTCCCTCTTTCTGTTTCTGGTGCCGTTGTTTTGGTGCTTCATCTTGGCTGGTGATGGTGGCCGTCGTTATCAGTACACGCTACCACTTGGCTTCACAACTGCAAGGTTTCGTTTCAGTTCTTTGCCATTTCCCATTTTTGTACTGGAAGGGATACGCTCGCGTGAGGAGGGAGACATTTTTACCCCCCTTTTTCCCATTATCCTAGCCACGTGTGGATGTAGTGGTGTTTATAGCAACACACCCATACTGTTGCAAAACGATACAAAAGCTCCACCCCCGTTGCCATGGGCGATATACCAATACCACTCTCACTGTAGGATGACATCCGCACCAACACAAAAAAGGAGCTATCTGTCTGCGTCCTCTGTGGGTGTTTTACGTGACATCCTGATTGGGTTTTTGGGATGAGGTGAGCGGGTTCCCGGAATGCGGAACAACTACGTGCGCCATTGCCATCGTCACGCACGTAAGAAACGAAAGATGCGCTGTGAGTGTATATGCGGTATGCTAATGTGTGGATGCTTTTCCACACGTTACGCATGAGCCTTCGTTTTGTGTCGCATGTTGTTGGATGTTGAAAGTGTCGCTGATAATACGGAAGCATCCATTATCCTTTCACCATATATTCTGAGCGTGTGACGGTGGGTTTGAGCTGCCCGTTTTAGAAGACTCGGTAGTGGCGTTTGAACATTTGGGCCACTACCCTGAACCGAAATCTGGTATTTGGAATGAAATTTCGGGATGCGTTCGCCCCCAATATCTATCCACGAAACGTGGATTGGGGGGATACGATGGTGCGGTTCCGTGGTGGTAATGATAAATTTAGACAGTCTGGGTCAGGTACGGGTATGGCGAAAATGGCGTTGAAACGCATTATCACACCGACACGCGGTCCAGCTGAAGGATGCTGATTGATAATCAGACGCCATCATTAGGAGTTGTGCGTGTGGTATCCTTCGCTAGTGTCGAATGCACCGAACAGAGCTTTCGGCGTTTCCATTAGCAACCAATCATTTTATCCGCAGGCGTGCAGCTGTGTATGTGGAACAGTATCAGCAAATGTCAATTTTGTTTTCAAGAATGGAATATTTAGTTTATTGGGACAGAACCCGATTGGGGTAGGACATTAGAATGGAACGGACCATTAATTATCCCTTTTGTGATTCCGAAGAACAGGAAGCAGAGCAGTTTAATTAAATAATGCAGCAGGAATTTTTTATTAAAGATTTTTTTTCCATTGCAGATTTGTTAACATTAGGAAAATAGTAAAGATATGATGTTAAAATTTCTGTATGACGACTCTGTATTTTTGTGATATGATATACAAAGGACAAGCCTAAAAATTCAAAGACCATCAAGAAAAATAACTCAAAGTTAAAAACAAACAGAACGAAAGTAACATGAACAGAAGTAAAGGCATTAGGAGACTAACGTAAGCAAATACTAATACTTTATATTGGTTGGAACTCTTTGGAATCTTAGTTAAGATTTGGTTACCTGCTTTGTCTCATTACAAAATGTTAAAGGCAAAAATAGTTACAATGGTATCAATATTTAATGAATAACATAAAACAAGAACAAGCTGTACATTTATGATTTTCTGATAGTCTTTTGATTTTTTTTGCGTTATATTTATTCGAATAGACAAAAATTTCCGTAAAATCTTGCAAAAGACATATAAGAAACTCCATTAAAGATGCAAATGGTAAAAAGTACTAACGCGCTTTAAGCGTTCATGGAGGTTTTTTTTGTCGTAAAAACCATACCCATTGCTCAACACTTTTCGTACGTCAATCTGAATTAAAGAATTCCATTTACCCGCTTACGCTTGGAGCGTTTACACTAGGAGTTGGGGGGGGGCTTTTTTTTGGAACATAAAATAAGAAAGGATACAGTGTTAGTTTTCCCTTTTTGCTTCTCAACCGAAGTTTAAAAAAAAAGGCATGTGCACAGAGGATTTGTTCCTCGCTCTTGGTCGGTGTCGGAACATGGCAGGAGAAGGTTATCCCTTCACGGCATTAACTATTTGCACAGGAAATGGAACCATGTTGACATTTTATGCCAAGTAATGGTGAGGGGACGTAATGGGAAGGGGAAGGGAGCGGAAGGAAGGAAGGAAAAGAAAACATTCACCATCTTTTCCTGCTTGTTTATCCCCATGCTGTCCTTATCCCCACCGGCACAGTGAAGGGTTTTGTCAATCGTCATGGCGACCGTAGTTCGAGTGTGGTTGCCGAGCCCTGAAGCGTGCTAGGCAGCGAGTGGATAATGCTTACCTACTGTTTGCGCACACGTTTCACGTTTTATGAAAAGTTCAACACATCTCCACGTTGCTGTACCTGCGTGAAACTTTGGTGGATGGGGGGGTGGGGGTGACTTTTTAAAACACGAAGGGAAATTCTCAATCATTTTTACTTGAAGCCAACCCGTGCACCGTAAAAGGGCGAAACAAAACGAAACGTAAAGAAAGCACACCTACACACGGTTGGGGGACCAAAAAAAAAATGAAAGAACGTTCGAACGTTGTGCTTTTATTTTCTACCTTCTATCATCGAATGGAAAGATTACTATTTGCACACGGGAAGTGTGCACATAACTCATGGTGCCGTTGGATGTGGTTACGTGAGAACAACAAGATCTCACGTTCCTAGCCTCCAAGGTTACTAAGGATTTTAGTTTAGAGTTTAGAGCTTTACCAGGCACACTTGGATCGAATTTACTGATTCCATTCACTTTGTCATGGAATTCGGTCAGCGTGCGTTCCTCCCCCCCACCCCCTTCCTAGTTCCCACACACTGGTAAGCTTGCATCAACGACGAAACCTTCATTTTTTAGGAAATGAAAAAATGGCCGCTTACGGCCACTTTCGAATCCCTCCGAGAATTATAGCCGGACTAGCAGAACGGATGATAAATGTACGGGTGATTTGCAAGTTTTTCCGTACCTTCACAGTTGGCGAAAGTTTGATTTTCCTTTCACGTTCCTCTTGTTCTTTTCTAGCACCGGTGGCAAACAAGTACTAGGGCTAGTGCTGAGGTGAAAATAAATGAGACACCATTTAGCCACCAATACACACCATCACAACGAACTGTGTTTTTTGCTTCGTTTTTGTTTCTCTGCTGCTGTTGCAAGGGTGACTTCTTAGCTGCTCCATTCCATCCGTTCAGTCGGTTATAGGAAGAAAGGTGAAGAAAAGGACGAACAAATTATACTCCAAGACCGATGAGGAGGGCCAAACTTTTGGCTGGATTGTTTCGACTCGATGGATGGTTTTATTATTTATTATATCACATTACCGTAGAGAGAGAAAGCAGGAACGAGAGTGGATGAACCTCTCGAAGAAATGGATCCACTTGACGTTTCTTTCGCAGGAAGTTGTTTACTGTTGCGCTGTTTCGTTGACAAACGGACATATTTTTTTTTCATGCCCTAGTAGCGCACTACTAGATTGTTGCTCATTGCGACGAATCAACCCCCAAACAAGCATGACACATAAATAAACAAACGCAACGTACAGACTTTTGGGGCGGTTTACTAATGTGAAGCTAGTGGGAAATGTGTCGCCTGCTCTAAGCACAGTTTTGCTACCGGGTGAAAGTGTTGAGCAAGTATTTTTCTTTTTAATGGCTATGTGCATAAGAAACGAGCTTTATTTATATTTTATGAAAGGTGCGAATGTTTCAGTGTGTTATCATGTTCTTATATTACAATGTCTGGTGCATTTACCAACCACAATCATTTTCACCAATGTCAGCTAAAAAAAAGCGGGAAAGGAACACTTAACTGCTACAGGTCAAAGGTTCCTTATTGGCCCTTTTCATTCGAAATCATAATACCGCTTAAACTTTCCGTGATCTTGCCAATTTCGGAACTCTTCTCGTACTGTTTCGGTTCCACCGTTGCTTTTTTGCTTTCATGCTCGAGCTGATTACGATTCTGATCCACACCGAACAGCAGATCAGTTTGCGTTCGTACCTCATCCCAAGCGTACTCGATGTCGTGCATCTGTGGATCGATACCGCAGATCATGAAACGGATAATAAATTTCCCCTGATACGTGGCCGGTATCATAAAGATCTTCTTGCGCTTGGTGATGTTGTCCAGCAGTTGCTTCGACTGTGCATCGTCACCTTTTAGCCGGAAGCACACGAGTGCCAGCGTGGAGCAGACAACCTCAAACCGATCGTCCGTACGTACGTACTCTTCGAACCGATTCGCGAGCTTAATGTGGAAGCGGATCAGATCGCGAATCTTTTCCGCACCCATCGTACGCAGCGTAATCCAAACCTTGAGCGAGCGGAATCGACGACCAAGCTGAATCTGCCAGTGCCGATAGTCCGGTGCCTTGCTGTGTCCCTGGAACTGATGCTGCAGGTAGATCCGATCGACACTGAAAGACTTGGTTACCGAACCAGCATCTTTGAACCACATCGCGCAACAGTCAAAGTTGACAAACATCCATTTGTGCAGGTTAAAGTTAAGCGAATCGGCCCTTTCGGCACCTTTCATGATGTGCGTGTACTCTGGCAAACATAGGGCCGCACCGGCGTATGCCGCATCGATGTGTAGCCAGATGTTGTTCTCGTTACAGTACGGACCAATTTCGGCCAGATTGTCATAAGCGCAAGTTCCCGTTGTACCAAGCGTAGCAACACAAACCACGGGAAATAACCCATTGGCAACGTCTTCTTCCACCGCTTGAATAAAGGTAGATCCACGCAGGATGCCAGTTTCATCGGCTGGAAGTAATCGCATCTTGATCGCTCCTAGAATACCCGCCTTCTCAACGGCACTGTTACTCTGATCGCTTGTGTACGCAACCAAACGTCCACGAATTTCCGCTTCCGTCAGGTCCGGATGTTGTACGCGCAGACGCCGTACGGCCTGTTCGCGGGCTGCCAGCACCGCAACGAAAATGGACTCACTCGCCGAACCTTGGATGATGCCACCTCCATTACCTTCGTCACAGTTCAGGAATGATTTGGGAAGGTTTAACAGCTGTCCCAACCAGTTCATCATGATCACCTCCAGCTCGGTACAGACGGGACTGCAGATCTGCAGAGAAAGATCGCAATGAGAGAAACATCCAACTACCCCAGTATGGGTTATTGGATAGAAAAAGAAAGCTTCTTCAGTTCCAAACTTACCCAACTGAATCCCACAACACCCAGTCCCGCCGCTAGTGTTTCGCCCACGATCGACGAGTAAGACGTTTGCGACGGATAGAACGCATGAAAGTTCGGTGACTGCCAGTGAGTTAATCCCGGTAGAATGCATCGCTTGAAGTCTTCCATGATGGTTTTCCAATCTTCCGGCTCATTCTGCAACTCTCCCGGTAACATATCATGCAGATAGCCAGGTTCCACTGAAGGTAGTACATCCCTGTTAAGTTCAAAACGTGCACTTTAGTAACGTTGAGATAAATATGTAAGTTCACACTCTTATATGCTTGATTCTGGAACATGATCACGTCCATTAAGAAACGATTCTAGCACTGGACAAACAATCTTCATGCACGCACCTATCCCTGATATTTTCCAGATAGTCCGCAACAAAATCGATCGCTGCTCGGCCGAACTCGCGGAACTCATTAATGTCCATGTTTGCCATTCTGCACAAGAGGGAAGATGGTTCACGCTTGAATTCTCACTACTTCGGAGTCCACTTTACACGGCACACTGAAGATCGATAGATTACACATGCAGGCACACAGTACCGTTCAAACAGACACTTATGGTAGCTTTAGCATCACAAGAACTTCCTCCAAATTGCACTTCAAATCCCGATCGTTAGCCTGTTTTGTTGTTGTTGCACTTGCTTGTCGCTGTCTGCACTGGATCGTACCTTACCGTAGACTGAGGATCTTCGGGAAACGGCAAGGCTTATTTATGCTAAATCCCTTCCTTCGGAGCCACAACGAATTGCACCAAAAAACACACAACCTTCCGCTCCTCCCTCTTCTGCTGCAACAGAGAGTCATAAAGAGGAAGTGTTGTTCAACATTTCCCCGCCTGTACCGTTTTCGCACCAGACCACCATCAGCAACAGCAGCATCAGCAAACAACAATAATGATAACATCAACAACCTGCGCTGTTACAGTGCCGCCTGACACAACTAGTGGACACCGGAAGAGACCGCTCCGCAGGCTGGTTGGGTGGAAGAAAGTTGACCCATGCCGGACGGTCGGTCGGCTTGCATTCTGAAGAGCATCCTCACTCAAGCACAGCGGACATAATGAGGATGGGTACCGAGTTTGTCTTTCCATTCGTTTCCAGACAGGTTGACCGGTCATCTACCTGGCGGATCGCGACATTGGGGATCATTGGGCGTACGGTGGGTTCGAGGGTGCTCCACGTTGGGGTTTTTGTTTTCGACCGGTTATGAAATATGCGTGTTTGCGGGAAAGGGAAGCAAACACAAGTCATAATAATAGCAATAATAACATCAAAAACTGCTCACATAAAATTCGGCGCTCATTAAAATGTTCCCGTTTCGCCGTTCCTCTCCTTTTTGGAGGGTTTCGACCGGAGTTTCGACGAGAATTGCTGCGGAAAACTTTCTATCCACTTGGTGCTGGGTCGATATGGTGTAAAACGCGAGACATTATTAGGGGAGGCTTTGTATGCTAATTGATTGATCTTCGTCATCATTATTAAACGGTTACAAGCACAAACGAGAGATGAGCCATACGCACAGTAGGACACACCTGTGGATCGATGATAATCGTTCAATATTGATTGAATGTTTATACCATTTGAATGAGAATTCTTAGAATGATTGTAGTTTAATTAACAAGCTGTATATTTGTTGGTTGGTTTATTTTTATTTTAAATTTTATTTTACTTTTCACAAATTTTGCAGGTTATTTTACTGTTCTCCTCTGGAAGCTGGGAGAGCTTTTTAGAATATCCCTGTCATTGTACATATCCCTCAACAAATGCCCCTTTCTCGTGTATGCTAACTCAAACATGATCGAGTTAAGTGATCGACCTTATACTTAATATCAAGCCAAAAACTGGCCAAGATCTCCCTTGAGGTTTGTAGTTCCGCATAAAACGAAGAAGTAGTTGACACTCGGAGCATGTCGGTCTCACTTTATATACTCGCATCTTGAGTTGCCATCGGACAGTTATGGCAAGTACAATCTAATAGATTTTTTACACAAAAAGAAGATCGACAATGAAAAAAATATATGAGGAAATAAGTTATGTTGTAATAATGATTAAGAGAGAGAGATTTCAAAGAGATTTCTTTGCTTTTACTCCATAATTCCTTGACCGATCGTTTACGCTCGTTTGCGTTATTTGTCCACTCTACTACCCATAGTGGATGCTGCACGTTGCGGGGGAAATAAAAGGAAACAAAATTCCCCACCATTGGCAACCGTGCAGGATCGCACGATCGCATCGATGCGCAGACTTTAACGTCTTCGGACAGGTGGCAATTATCTCACGGAAGGGGGCTGCCGAAAATGCTTGGCCAAGAGCACCGAGCCAAATAAAATCGAAAGTCGTCTCACTTCAATCGTGCTTTGAAGAGGCTCGCCTGATTTCCGAGTAGGGTGAGTGTAGAAAAACAAAACAATCCCCAATACAAAATGGACACAAAATGTGCTGTGTCATGTGGGGCGTTTCGTGTGGCTTTTGATCGTACTTGATCGTTAAAAAGGTGTTAATAGGCGCCTCGTTCTCGAATGGCTTCTTTTTGAAATAGTTTTAAGCACATCATTTGTGTGGTGAATTTGAAGCGCTGAGTGGTGACACTAGTGGTTTCTTTTCTCCATTTTCTCGCCCACAAATCAAGCATGGGAAGTGGCGTTTTTGGGGTTTTTTTAAAGCTTAAAGGCATGTATTCCATGCCATTCCTTATCTAACCATGCGGAATTTCGGCCAGATTTGAATCGAACCCATATTGCCACGGGGAATACTATTGTTGACCGGAAATGATTTAATCAACCGGATCACATCCATGATGCAATCCGGGCTGGGAATTGTATCATATTCTACCCGAACAGCTGACCGCGAAAGTTTTTGGTGTTTTTTGTGGGGTCGTGTA
Organism: Anopheles funestus; assembly: GCF_943734845.2. Classification (NCBI taxonomy): domain Eukaryota; kingdom Metazoa; phylum Arthropoda; class Insecta; order Diptera; family Culicidae; genus Anopheles; species Anopheles funestus. The sequence continues at coordinate 79,340,252 of NC_064598.1, read as the reverse complement.
AAGCAAAACAGCGAAACCGGTAACTGTAAATTAAGTGGATTGTTTTTTTTATAGAAGCGTTTGGGTACAAGACCCAAGCTGAGAGACTGAGAGAGTTTTTTTTTCAACTAAGCGATGCGTTGTTATGCTACATAGAGAGTGTATGAAAACATAGCAATTAAATGACATGTTTAATGTTTTTACTTACTTAAAAAAATAGATAACAGGCAACGAACATTTAATGAACAGATACGTTAAATGATGTGATGAAATATTTTAAGAGAAACATAAATTACAGGCATCAATACCTGTGAGTTTACTAACATACTAAAATGTTTCAACTTGCAACATTCGATTGCAAAACGTGATTGGTAAATGGTGAAAATAGACTAAAACAACAAACAAATGCAATTAAACGGCAAATCGTTTGTCGATTTTTATTGCACGCTTTTTTTTGTCTTTGAATTATTGACGTAAGGTCCAATTCGGAAAATGGGTTCCCGGTTTTTGTTTGATTTTTTTTCTTCTTCTTTCGAGTTTTTGTTGTCGTTTCTTGTGGTTTGGTGGAAAGGGAAAGCCGAAACACATTCACCCATTTCCGGCCTGGCAAATCAATCGCTATCGGTAAGGTGGTATGCAGTATACCGCGGGAATTGGAAAAACTCCCGAAGGGATTTTTATTGCGAACCTCGCTCGTTGATGTAATTGCATCGTGCATTCGGAATTGCATTCACCGTCCACCGTGCCAAACGTGCGAACCGGTACACGACAAAAAATCAATCGGTTTTTCTTGCGTTTATCGAACTTAAGTGAGGCGATGGTTAATGGTTTTGTTTCTCGTTCTCTATTTGCATACATTTCAGTTGTTTTAATTTACGTTTCGCGAAAAAAAACAAATAAACAAATATAACTGTACGAAGGGACATACTAACGACTTTATAAATATTAAATGTAAATTAAAGCCAATTAGTAAGCATTTAAAAATCGTTTTAAAATAACAAAGATATGTATTTATTTACAAACAATTTAAATTATGTCGGGAAATGTATAACATTCATCGATCTATTGAAACTGTAACTAAAACGTTTATAGCTTAGAACACTGGAAAAATGGGACAACATTCTTTTGTGTAATGAAAAATCCAAAATTTTACACTATTCTTTTCGCCTCGTTGAAGTAGGGAGTGAAATTAATAGCTTTTAATTTTTGTAGGGCGTCTATCTATCGCGTTGTCCTATTATACTGTTTTTTTACCAAAATTGCGTTTTATGATTTCAACCTAATTTATATTCTTTTCCTCGCTTATATCTCTTACACATTTTATATTTCCTCGTTGATGCACTAAGTCGGAATTTTCATTTAGTATACTTAATCGATTTGAAATCATATTATAAATTGATTTGAAATGTATTTTAAATTTTGTAAAGATGTAAGTAAAAAGAGCCGTTTGAAACTCGTCAGATTTCGTCTCCTAAATGAGGTGTATATGACGCCTTTAAGCCTTGCATAACTTCAGGCGTAATACATTTCAATCCAACATTTTGCTACTTGCGCATTGGTGGCAGCTTGAACAAGAAGCTTTCGAAAGTTCAACTTTATATTCACCACGGATTCAAATTCACCACAAATGTCAAATCATTTGCAACACGTAAACAGACGCGTTCCGTTGGGCAGCAACAAGTGTGTGAAATCATCGTTATGGTTTGTGAAAAAAGGTTTATTTGTAGGAAACAGTGTAATTATAGAAAAATAACTGAATAAAGGTGGACTAAGGATTCATACCACGCTAAATGCTTGCGAATTGTGCGACTATGTTTGTTGCTAAATGGTTTCTTGTGCATAAACATTTAAAGTATTCATTTGAAGAGAAGAACAAAAAAGTGGAAATTCTGCAAGCCGTACAAGAAACGCAAGGTTCACGAAGTAACGAAGGCTACAGCCAAAAAGAGGCTGGACATAGTCAAACTGATATTTTCGCGGATCACAGGTAAGGAGTTCGTGTTTTCTGATGAGAAATTCTTGGACCAATCCCGACTAATATTCCCTAAACTTTCTCAATAAACATAGCTTCCATAGGAATTGACTTGAAAAATTCTATCTTGTTTTATTATTTTTTAAACACATTTTGAAAGTGTATTCGAACTTATTGAACAGCATGAACTTCTTTTGCTTCAGCTCATCAGCGGCTGCCGAAACCTCCTTCCACGAGTAGTCGATGTCAGACGTCTCAGTGAAGCGCGAACACACTGCCATACGCAGGAAGTACACATCGTTAACCTTGGCCGGGACCAGATGAATGTTACCGCGACCATTGATGCGCTTCAACAGTGCCTCATTCAGCTCGTTCGAGCCCTTCAGCTTGAAGCAAACGAGACCCATTTGTACCTCGCCAAAAATCTCGAAACGCTCATCCGCACAGCATAGCGCTTCGAACTGTTTCGCGAACCCGCAGTGACGCCGGATGTGAGCCTGCAGGTTGTCCACACCGTACAGTCGCAGCACGAACCACAGCTTGAGCGCGCGGAAACGACGACCGAGCGGAATCTGCCAGTTGCAATAGTCCGGTGCTGAACCCTGCATGTCGTGCTTTAAATAGAGTGGATCAACGTTCAACGCGTTCACAATCCAGTACGGTTCCTTCAGCCACATGGCACTGCAGTCAAAGTTCACCAGCATCCACTTGTGCGGGTTGAAAACCGAAGAAAACCGATGTTGAATGTGTATGCTCCGCTTACCCGGCATTCGTCTAAGAATGGCTCAGGTCTCAGGGTCATCGACATGTAGTGGAAAACTGATTGGATGTATGCGTTTTATGTGCATCTAAAATCAGACAAAGGTGTCCGATTCAGGTTATGTTCATAAAAGTCCCTGACTAAAAATTCACACTACCGGCATTCGTGGGGCAGATCACTCACATTAACAGTATGCGATCGCAGGAGGTGATAATTTCGTCACATCACACGCACAGCCCGTCAAAGCGGAATATCGAAGGGAGTTGATACAATGAAGCAACGCTTACTTGTCACGGATATTCTCGAGATAGTTAGAGATGTAATCGACCATCTCCTTCGCAAAGTCCTTGAACTCTGGAGCCTGCATTTCGGTCTGCAAATGTGTGAAGAAGCAGTAGATAAATTACAGAGAGGAGATACATTAATCATTAGCTTACAAGTAGCATGTAAGTTGCTAGTACAGTTAGGGAAGTTTGTTAGTGTCGCTCAGGCTATGTGCTAAGAGCGGTACGCGTGAGCGTTGCTAATTAGCGATGCGCTAACGGTTTAAACTAGATTAGAAGGAAAGGTGCGTAGCGTACGCATTTAAATGGCGTGACGAATACAGATAAGTGTACACCACTAGAACGCATCAGTGTAAGGGAAGTGCGTAGACACATTAGCAGGAAGCCAGAGTAGTGTGCTCCCACCAGGGAGTTCAATTCCAGGATTCGAAGGGAAAAACTGAGAAACATGTTTTGGCTCGGGAGAACAGAAAAGGAAAATATTTTCATCCTCGTAAGCTTAGTAATCCTGTCGAAACCCTACTCCAGGTAATTTTTGCAGGACACTACGTGGCGCCAAGGGCGTTTCGACCTCGCCAAACCGTCAGAATCTCCGCTGTATCCGCTGTGGGGTTGAGGGCAATTACTTGCCAGGCCAAGACGAAATGTGTCATCTGCGGTGGACCTCACCGTATTGGCCACAGTCAATGTGCTTGGTCGGCCCGCTTTTCCGAATAATGCGAGTGCTGCAATCGTATCTGGGCCACGGACGATTGCCCCAGGACCTGACGTTGCAAGCAGCAAGAGAGGAGAGCTGAGGTGCTCATCCTCTCGGAGGACTACTGTCCACCAGAAAGCAACGATCGGTGGGCCTTCACTCTCCAAAGCGTCGCAGTTGTTGCCACCGGCGTGTTCTCTATACAGCGTGTTTGGCGTATCGGCATCTCCTGGTAGCTGCCCAGATCGGAGGAGTCGCGTTCATCAGCTGTTATGCTCCACCTCGCCTCCACATCACTGAGTTCTTAGAAGCAGTAGAACTCGAAGCCCTTTCCCAGTCACACGTCGTTATCGCCGGCGACTTTAATGCCCGGCGTGGAGAGTGGGGAAGCAAAAACGAGTGTAAGAAACAAATACCGGTAGCCACACCAACAACAGAGAAACTCTACCTCAGGTCGCAGGACGGTTCCTCGCGCTGGCAGAAGGTGGAAGACCACGCAGTTTTCGTCGCCATCGTTCCTGGAGGCGCTACACGCTGAAACGATGCAGCGGGAGACCCGCTTGTTCGCCTCCGTAACAACTACGAGGTCACCGTCAACCGAATGCTACAGCCGACTGCTCTGCAGGAGCGCTGTGTAGCAGCTGCACACCACCGCACAGCAAAAGCTAAGCTGAATGGCGCAATCAGAGCCAGCAAGCGAAAATGGTTCCAGGAGTGGATCGATGAAGCGGAAGAGAATGCGTTTGGGGCGGGATATCGTGTCGTTATGTCTCGCCTCCGTGGTATTAGGACGCCACCGGAGCGTGTGGTCGACAGATGGCACCAATGGCTACATTTTCTTCGTGGACGGCCATGCCCTCAGATATCTGTGCCAGAAGATATGCAAGGTATCAAGTTCCTTACCATGTTTGATAAAATGTAAAATTTTCCTCATTTTTGCACCAAATTTTGCCTATAACTCGGTCGGTAACCAACGGATCGCCAATCTTTAACCTGTGGTCGATAGATGACACCAATGACTACATTTTCTTCGTGGACGGCCATGCCCTCAGATGTCTGTGCCAGAAGTTATGCGAGGAACCAAGTTCCTTACCCTGTTTGAGAAAATGTAAAATTTTCCTCATTTTTCTGCAATTTAGCAAAATTTTTTAAATGTGATATATTTTATTGCGAATTTGTTGCAATAAGTTTCTTTTCACTCAAATAATGCTTTAAATTAAAATAAAAATAAAAAATCAGACAAAAATTTCAAAAAAAATTTCCACTCGAAAATTTGATAAGGCTTACCCCTTAGGTTTTTTTGAGAAATTTTGCAAAAAAAATAAAATTGATTTATTTTAATACCAATTGGTTCAAAAAAGTTTGTTTTCACTCAAATAATGCTTTAAATAAAAAACAGAATATAAAATTATAAAAAAATAAAAAAAAATAAAATTAGAAAATTTCATAAGGCTCATTTTTGAGCCAAGTTTTGGCTATAAGTCGGTATCCAACGGATCGCCAATTTTTAACCTGTGGTCGATAGATGGCACCAATGGCTACATTTCCTTCTTGGACGGCCATGCCCTCAGATGTCCGTGCCAGAAGTTATTCGAGAAACCAAGTTCCTTACCCTGTTTGATAAAATGTAAAATTTTCCTCATTTTTCTGCAATTCAGCAAAATTTTTAAATGTGATATATTTTATTGCGAATTTGTTGCAATAAGTTTCTTTTCACTCAAATAATGCTTTAAATTAAAAAAAAAATAAAAAATCAGAAAAATTTTCACTCGAAAATTTCATAAGGCTTACCCCTTACGTTTTATTTGAGAAATTTTGCAAAAAAATAAAATAGATTTATTTTAATGCCAATTGGTTCAAAAAAGTTTGTTTTCACTCAAACAATGCTTTAAATAAAAAACACAATAAAAAATTATTAAAAAAATTATAAAAATTAGAAAATTGCATGAGGCTCATTTTTGCGCCAAATTTTGGCTATAAGTCGGTCGGTATCCAACGGATCACCAATCTTTAACCTGTGGTCGATAGATTTCACCAATGGCTATATTTTCTTCGTGGACGGCCATGCCCTCAGATGTCTGTGCCAGAAGTTATTCGAGAAACCAAGTTCCTTACCCTGTTTGATAAAATGTAAAATTTTCCTCATTTTTGCACCAAATTTTGCCTATAATTCGGTCGGTATCCAACGGATCGCCAATCTTTAACCTGTGGTCGATAGATGGCACCAATGGCTACATTTTCTTCTTGGACGGTCATGCCCTCAGATGTCTGTGCCAGAAGTTATGCGAGGAACAAAGTTCCTTACCCTGTTTGAGAAAATGTAAAATTTTCCTCATTTTTCTGCAATTCAGCAAAATTTTTAAATGTGATATATTTTATTGCGAATTTGTTGCAATAAGTTTCTTTTCACTCAAATAATGATTTAAATTAAAAAAAGTATAAAAAATTAGAAAAAAAATTAAAAAAAATTTTTCACTCGAAAATTTTGTAAGGCTTACCCCTTACGATTTTTTTGAGAAATTTTGCAAAAAAATAAAATTGATTTATTTTAATGCCAATTGGTTCAAAAAAGTTTGTTTTCACTCAAACAATGCTTTAAATAAAAAACAGAATAAAAAATTATAAAAAATAATTATAAAAATTGGAAAATTGCATGAGGCTCATTTTTGCGCCAAGTTTTGGCTATAAGTCGGTCGGTATCCAACGGATCGCCAATTTTTAACCTGTAGTCGATAGATGGCACCAATGGCTACATTTTCTTCGTGGACGGCCATGCCCTCAGATGTCTGTGCCAGAAGTTATTCGATGAACCAAGTTCCTTACCCTGTTTGAGAAAATGTAAAATTTTCCTCATTTTTCTACAATTCAGCAAAATTTTTAAATGTGATATATTTTATTGCGAATTTGTTGCAATAAGTTTCTTTTCACTCAAATAATGCTTGAAATTTAAAAAAGAATACAAAATCAGAAAAAAATTTCAAAAAAATTTTCCACTCGAAAATTTCATAAGGCTTACCCCTTATGTTTTTTTTTGAGAAATTTTGCAAAAAAAATAAAATTGATTTATTTTAATGCCAATTGGTTAAAAAAAGTTTGTTTTCACTCAAATAATGCTTTAAATAAAAAACAGAAAGAAAAATTATAAAAAAAATAAAAAATAATTAAAATTAGAAAATTTCATAAGGCTCATTTTTGCACCAAGTTTTGGCTATAAGTCGGTCGGTATCCAACGGATCGCCAATCTTTAACCTGTGGTCGATAGATTTCACCAATGGCTATATTTTCTTCTTGGACGGCCATGCTCTTAGATGTCTGTGCCAGAAGTTATGCGAGGAACCAAGTTCCTTACCCTGTTTGAGAAAATGTAAAATTTTCCTCATTTTTCTGCAATTCAGCAAAATTTTTAAATGTGATATATTTTATTGCGAATTTGTTGCAATAAGTTTCTTTTCACTCAAATAATGCTATAAATTAAAAAAAGAATACAAAATCAGAAAAAAAATTCAAAAAATTTTTTCACTCGAATATTTCATAAGGCTTCCCCTTACGTTTTTTTTGAGAAATTTTGCAAAAAAAATAAAATTGATTTACATATTTCAATGCCAATTGGTTCAAAACAGTTTGTTTTCACTCAAATAATGCTTTAAATAAAAAACAGAATGAAAAATTATCTTCTTTTCTTTTCTGGCCTGCTCATGGTCGAGCACGTCGCGTAGACATGGCCTGGTCGCCAATCCGTTTCCAGGAAACTCGGTCCAGTGCTGCAGTCCTCCATCCACGGCTGCATCCGATCTCCGACAGGTTTGACTCCACCTTATCCAGCCAACGAGCTCGCTGTGCTCCTCTCCGCCTCGTGCCGAACGGATCGTTGACGAGCACCTTCCTGGTGGGGCATGAGTCCGGCATCCTCATCACGTGCCCCAGCCATCGTATCCTTCCGGCTTTGACCACCGTCAGGATATCTGCACCGCCAAACAGCTCAGCTAGCTCGTGGTTCATTCTCCTTCTCCACACGCCCTGCTCGCACACACCGCCAAAGATAGTCCTTAGCACCCGCCGTTCGAAAAAAGCGAGTGCATTGGCATCCTCCGTTAGCATAGTCCAGGACTCGTACCCGTAGAGGACTACCGGACGTATCAGTGTGCGATATATCGTGCATTTCGTGTGTTGCTGGAGTCTTCTGGATCGCAGGAGTTTGTGGAGCCCGTAGTAGGCACGATTTCCCTGAACAATGCGCCTTCGGATTTCGCTGCTCATGTTGTTGTTCGAAGTTACGATCGTACCAAGGTAGCAGAACTCCTCTACCACCTCGAGATCGTCGCCGTCAACTGATACTCTGCTCCCGAGTCGGGCTCTATCACGGTCAGAGCCTCCGGCAAGCAGGTACTTTGTCTTCGTCGCTTTGATCCTCAATCCAATTCTGTCGGCCTCGCGTTTCAGTCGGGTGTACGCGTCGCACACCGCCGCAGATGTCCGTCCGATGATGTCGATGTCATCCGCGAAGCCGAGAAATTGGAGAGAACGGGTGAAAATCGTGCCCCGGATGTCGAAGCCCGCGCTTCGCATGACACCTTCCAGAGCGATGTTAAACAGCAAACAGGAGAGTCCGTCCCCTTGCCTAAAACCCCGGTGAGATTCGAACGATTCCGACAGCATGTTCGATACTCTCACCTTGCACTGCACCCCATCCATCGTGGCCTTCAACAGCCGTACCAGCTTCCCAGGGAATCCGTACAGCTGCATGGTGTTCCATAGTTCGGTCCGATCTATGGTATCGTAGGCCGCCTTAAAGTCAATGAACAGGTGGTGCGTGGGGATCTGATGCTCTCGGCACTTCTGGAGGATCTGCCGTAGAGTAAAGATTTTGTCGGTGGTCGATTTGCCTCCAACAAATTCAGCTTGGTAGCTTCCGACGAAATCTGTGGCAAGGGGCGCAAGTCTGCAGAAGAGTATTCGGGACAGGATCTTGTAGGCAGCATTCAGGACTGTGATGGCTCGGAAGTTAGCACAGTCCAGTCTGTCGCCCTTTTTGTATACTGGGTGTATGACACCCAGCTTCCACTCGTCCGGTAGTTCTTCGTGATCCCAAATCCTTACGATCAGCTTCCACTCGTCCGGTAGTTCTTCGTGATCCCAAATCCTTACGATCAGCCGATGCATAAGCGCGGCAAGCCTCTCCGGGCCCATCTTGAACAACTCTGCCACCAGCCCATCGCTGCCAGCTGACTTGTTACGTTTCAGCTGTTTGATGGTTCTGATGACTTCGTCCAAGGATGGCGGGGGCACTTCGTCATCCTGCTGGCTGTCGCAATACTGCTCTCCTCTGCTTTCTGCAGAGGTGTCCCCTGCATCTGCTCCATTCAGGTGCCTGTCGAAGTAGCACTTCCACCTGTCGATCACAAAAACGCGATTTCAACATATCCAAAATGCAACTCGTAATTAGAGACCACCAACTTCGTTATCCTAAACAAACAATTACTAGGATCGTTACCTCCAACGCTCTCGACACTAACACACACACTCATGGCGTGTGTCACGGCGGATAAGCACTAACACTATCAAAGTTTGTTAATATATAAGAATCATATTGTAGAAATAAATTAATTTACAATCTTACAACGAAGCAGAACATTCGGGTCCGCGTTTTATTTCGAAATTTTTAAGAAGAATCACGTCTTCGCGCAAAATCCATACTGTGGATTATATGGTGGCTCCAGAGACGATTTATAGTTAAAAAGTGCTAGTAACTCCAGTGTCGAACTTTCGTTTAAAGTTCTATCCGTAAAGTGTTCATTTAATCACTCGAAAGATAAAATTTAGTGAAATAATCGTGGTTTAAAAGTATTTGTTTAAGTTCAAAGGTTGTAACGTAAATCTCCGAATATTTATTTGCTCAAAATTCAACATTTTCGACCTCCGATTGTTTTTTAAAAAATCATCGTTGTATTAAATGTTGTGTCAACAAATATCCAACATTTTCCTACTTGGGCATTGGTGGCAGCTTGAACAAGAAGCTTTCGAAAGTTCAACAGTACTTGAAGCTTAACTTTATATTCACCACTGTTTCAAATTCACCACAAATGTCAAATCATTTCCAACACGTAAACAGACGCGTTCCGTTGGGCAGCAACAAGTGTGTGAAATTATCGTTACAATAAGTTTATTTTAGTTGTTTAAAACGCAGTTATAACTGTGGGAAACAGTGTATTTATGAAATAAAAAGCAAATGAATGTGAAATAAGAATTCTTAACAAGGTGAATGTTTCTTAATTGTGCGACTATGTTTGTTGCTAAATGGTTTCTTGTGCATAAACATTTAAAGTATTCCTTTTGAAGAGAAGAACAAAAAAGTGGAAAATTCTGCTACTAAAGTGGACTTCATTATGGTAAGTATGAATTTTTTCGAATGGTAAAAACTACTTTCCTTGGAATGGTATGCCTTAAACTTTATTATCTGCTCAACGGTTACAATAGTTTAACATCGAACATCAATGCGGCTGCACGGTATTCATAAGCATACAACATTACTAACTTGTTTCATTGTATCGTATTTATTGTGATCGTTATCATTATTGCCTGGTTTTCCTTTTTGTTTGATTGCCACGCGAATGAGTCCTGGCAGTTGCCGAACCACCCCGTACACCCTGGTCCCTGTAATACTTGCAGTACGGAATGTGTATGTTTCGTTCGTTCGATAAATAAATTAAACGTTCATATTAGGTAAAAACTTAACGAGGAAACGAGGAAAAAGGATTGCGATTCTTGCATGAGGATGGAATGAGCGCGAGCAGCATCTAGCCGAAAAGTGCTCGTGTTTACTTCTTTTGATCGGCCAGCAGCTCATCAGCGGCTGCCGAAACCTCCTTCCACGAGTAGTCGATATCAGACGTCTCAGTGAAGCGCGAACACACTGCCATACGCAGGAAGTACACATCGTTAACCTTGGACGGGACCAGATGAATGTTACCGCGACCATTGATGCGCTTCAACAGTGCCTCATTCAGCTCGTTCGAGCCCTTCAGCTTGAAGCAAACGAGACCCATTTGTACCTCGCCAAAAATCTCGAAACGCTCATCCGCACAGCATAGCGCTTCGAACTGTTTCGCGAACCCGCAGTGACGCCGGATGTGAGCCTGCAGGTTGTCCACACCGTACAGTCGCAGCACGAACCACAGCTTGAGCGCGCGGAAACGACGACCGAGCGGAATCTGCCAGTGGCGATAGTCCGGTGCCGAACCCTGCATGTCGTGCTTTAGATAGAGTGGATCAACGTTGAACGCGTTCACAATCCAGTACGGTTCCTTCAGCCACATGGCACTGCAGTCAAAGTTCACCAGCATCCACTTGTGCGGGTTGAAGTTGAACGAATCGGCCGTTTCGATGCCCTTCATGAGGTAACGATACTCTGGACAGATGAAGGCCGATCCGGCATAGGCCGCATCTACGTGCACCCAGACGTTGTACCGATTGGCAACCGGACCGATCTCGTCGAGCCGATCGAACGCGCAGGTGTTGGTCGTGCCGAGTGTCGCCACTACGTAGAACGGAATCAGACCAGCTTCCAGATCTTCCTTGATGGCTTTCTCGAGCGTTTCACCACGCAGCTTCAGGTTTTCGTCCGCTTTCAGGCCACGAAGCTTCACACCTCCGAGTAATCCAGCACGCTCTACCGAGGAATGAGATTGATCTAGAAACGAATAGGAAAGAATTAGAAAAATTGTATTCGTATAAGGGTTTCTGGGTTTAGGGGAGAGTTTCTGGGGATACACTCACTGGATGTGTATCCAACCAGCTTTGACACGATGGTATGATCGTCCCATTCAGGATGTTCCTCCTTGGCACGTTTCATTGCCTTCGCCTTAGCACCGAGCAGCGCCACAAGCGTTGCCTCACTGGCTGTGCCTTGTATAACACCACCACCCTGTCCACCGGAACAAGCCAGGAACTCATTCGGTAGGTCCAACATTTTGCCCAACCAGTCCAGCATTACCACCTCAAGCTCAGTACAAGCGGGACTAGCAATCTGAAGGATAAGTGAAATGGATAAGAGAATGTTTTAAAATCATCAGCTCCGGTTAAGATCGAGAGATAGAGATACATACCCAGGTGAAACCAATGCAAGCGATGGCACCGCTCAGCATATCAGCCACGATCGCCGGATAAGAGTTGGCCGTGGGGAAGTACGCGTGGAACTTTGGGCTGTGCCAGTGGGTAACGCCGGGCATAATAACCCGCTCGACGTCGGCCATCACATCTTCCCACTTTTCCGGCTGCTGGGGTGCTTCATCGGGGATAAGCGGGCGCAGATAGCCCGGCTGAACGGTTGGTAGAACACGTCTGCAAAACCGAAGAAAACCGATGTTGAATGTGTATGCTCCGCTTACCCGGCATTCGTCTAAGAATGGCTCAGGTCTCAGGGTCATCGACATGTAGTGGAAAACTGATTGGATGTATGCGTTTTATGTGCATCTAAAATCAGACAAAGGTGTCCGATTCAGGTCATGTTCAAAAAAGTCCCCCCCTCCACGCTGCAACATGTTGCCATGTTGCAAAATCTCACACCTTACGATCCGCAATCGCGTGGAGTCGCTGTGTTGGTAGCGGTGTAGGTGTACCGACCATTACACACAAAAAAAAGAACAACACTCTCCATCCAATCGTCATGGAATTAAATCACAGAAATGAAACACACTCGGCCACTGATTGACGACGGTTGGCAATGGCACGGTTGGACGAGCCTCGGGGGCAAGAATCTCACCCGCCACAATGTGGGCTTTTTGCGCAATTCTTGCTCGCGTGGGGCCGGACATTTTTATGTTAGCGTTTTTGGCTTTGCGTGTGCACGTTCGTGTATTTTTTGCGCAGACCTTCATCTTGATTTTGAGCACGACTTTCGGGGTTTTTTTTTACTCGTTGTTGTCGGGAAGATTTTGTGGTGTGTTTAGGCTTAGCTACTAGCTACCGAAAGTGAGTGGATGGTAGTTGAACTTGACTTGCTTAAGCTAGAGCGAAACTAGTTTTCGTGTCGGAGGTTAGTTATGAATTCCTATTGTTTTATGTCAATACAACTCATATACTGACGTTTGCATTAATCATCATACACTCAACGGGTTGGGCCGTTTATTGGCGGTTGCTAAGGTGACCGATCGTAATATGGCGGTTGTACGATCGATCGATGTCGCCCTTCCGCTGTATATGAACTATTTCGTGATCAGTGAGGACTGTTTCCGGTACAAACGGACGGTACAAATCCTTGATCATGATCAAGTCATGTAATAAAAGATACCGATCGCACGAGTGCGCTGCAATAATTTAACATAAATTGTTGATGATCAAGTGTGTGTGCCTACAATTCGCAGACGTTTGATTGATATTTGACCTCATAACGAAGGGACGAAGGGAAAGAGAGAGAAACAAAGCTTCTTGTTTTATGCAACTCATGATTCGTGTTCTTTAAACCATCCTTCATCAACCTCCGCAACCTAAACTGGAATTTGTAGCTCTACAAATAATGTTACAAAAAAAACCTTACGCACGTAGATCTTCCTGGCAAATACTACTTGCGGTTGTTTCTCCTTCGCTTACAAATACTGAGCTTAAAGATCCACAAAACTTCTAGCCTGGGCACTGGGTTACCGGTTCCCATCAGACGCGTCGTGCTTTTGGTTGGCCTTGAAAATATCCATCGTTAATCAATGTTATTACGCAAACAAAGGCAATGCTAAGGTATTCCATCCAAGCCGGTTCTAGGCGATTTGTTTCACTAATCGCACAGTAAAATCTTTGCTTTTTGCCTTCTATCATCAGTTTCGTTATTTGGTGTTTAACTTTCTTAGGTTAAATTCAAACACACCTCAAAGACAAAATAAGGTCGAAATGAAATATATCTCAAAAGCCTCGTTGGTAGCATTATACGATCGATGTAACCTTGGTGAAGTGGTCGCAGGTGTCACCGGCATACGATGGAAAGCAAATCCATGACCGTGAGTGTTTCACTGAGCTGACAGTGAGCAGCGGATATGAGGACATTGGCCGTTCGTTACTGGTATAAAGGCAATTAGTATTGCCCGGTATATCTATAGCCATCGTTTCTAACCAAGCGATATTCTAAGAGGCCATCAAACGGAACCGATGGATCGTTTTGTTTTCTCTTTTCCTTCATTTTCAGCCGCCCAACACGAAATGGCACAACACATCAACGTTATGAACGAAGCCTACGAATGGAAGTAACCACAACGATTAACCTTGATCGGTGATTGTTAACAATTTACCGTCTCGTCACACTCGATTGACGGTCGCGCGAATGATTTTGCGAGCGATTGGTCCTGCAAAGTGTCTGCCCCCAAAAACACTACCAACGACACGATCGACCGGTGCTTGTTTCGATAAACTTTTGCGTTGGAAAGGGCTTCCGTATGGATGTGTCTTTTCGTTTACAGCATGGTAATGTACGCTAGGTCAGGAATACTAGTTCCCGTGAGTCAATCTAACCGGTTTGGGTGTTTCTAGATGCGCTTCCTTCATCGGTATTTCCCCGCTCGGTGATGATAGCCGGTGGAATACCAAACATTAATAGGCGGGAATTCACACTACCGGCATTCGCGGGGCAGATCACTCACATTAACAGTATGCGATCGTAGGAGGTGATAATTTCGTCACATCACACGCACACCCCGTCAAAGCCGAAGTTCGACGGGAGTTGATACAATGAAGCAACGCTTACCTGTCACGGATATTCTCGAGATAGTTAGAGATGTAATCGACCATCTCCTTCGCAAAGTCCTTGAACTCTGGGGCCTGCATTTCGGTCTGCAAATGTGTGAAGAAGCAGTAGATAAATTACAGAGAGAAGATGCATTAATCATTAGCTTACAAGTAGCATTTGCTTTGCTAATAAGGTTAGGGAAGTTTGTTAGTGTGCTTATTACTTACGACAGTTGGAATGTTGTATAGGTTAGTATCCATTCTATTGCCTGTTAGTTGGAAACGAAGCGAATTAAAGATTTGTTAGTGGATAGTAGAGCAAGCGGTGCAAAAAAGAGAAGAGAAAATAATACACTGTACTACGGGTCGATTAGATATGGTTGAAATTTGCAACTCAATGCTTGATAGTTACTCGTTTTTCACAGGGAACAGGCATCTTGATAGCAATATTACACGGAACACGTAATAACAAATAATTTAATAATCGTATTTCTTAAAGGTAAGAGAAGCTTTTAAAATCGCCAATTGTGACGCTTCGTTTTGCTACACCGAAACACCTAAAAGCACACAAAAATGCCGTCGCTTCTCCAATATGAACGACACGAGATGACCGACTGTGTGTTACATTCGGGATGCTGTAATATACTTCACTATCATACTACGAGGAGCACCGATTGGGCGGTATGGTACAAACACACGAACACCAGTGTAGTAAATCAATCGATCCACGCTTCGGTTCTCGAAGTAAGCAGGGCCGATAAAATGAGACGACCGTGTTCCCAGATCGTACGGGATTTAATTGAGTTTGGAAGTTTTTGATACTTTATAGCAAACACTTTGCCTGTCGGAGGGACACACTCCTTGGTTTGGTACTGCTATTGAAACATAATTGAGTTATTTAATGATGTCTTTTCTCTATCCATTCTACACGCCGCGTTCCGCATGTACCGTGAACTGGAATGATTGTGCACTACTTCCAACCCAGGTTAGAAAAATTAGCAATCAATAACGACCTGTACAATGCTGTTGGTTTCTTATCATATCAGGAAGAAGCCATTCAAGACACTATCATAGGCTAAAAAAGGAATGCGTTTATTTATGCGTTACAGATAATCTCTGGTGTAATTGTTTCGCATTATCAAAAGATTGCATTCTGATAAGAGTCGGTTTCCTCGGTAGCAATCATGTGTTACATTCGAAAGCCACACTGTACGTTGTATTCGATTCATTTCCTTCATTCATTTCATTCTAGCGTCCCATTAAGCAATGTTACGCTGGCACATATTAATAGCAAAGTCCTTGTTGGGGCACCCCACAGCGTTTATGATTAGTTACTTTTCGCTGTTTCCTTTTTGCTCTACTCTACAGAACGAAGCGGAAACATTACATTCTACTTGCGCAAAAAACAACAAAACACAATCACACACATCTCTAACTGTAGCACGAGCGAAGGAATGCAGCTGCAAACACTTTCAGTTCCGGTGAACCTTCACAAAGTCCTCGGGATCTGCATCACATTCGGAGATGGAGGTTAACCTTGATGCGAACTACACGATCACAAAATGAAATTGGCAATAAAGAAAAAAAAACGACGACACAGAATGTGGAACTGGTCGTGACTGGAGAACGAGATCAAAATCTGTAAGCTGAAGTTCTTGTAGAAATCCTACCAAAAACTCTACCACCAATCACTTTTACCTGAGTGGCTTGCAAACGTTCTAAGGTCGCGTGATTTGCTTCGTGTGAAAGCGAACGTGTTGCATTCGTGACCAATATCAATGGCCTCCACCGGAAGGCTTCCCCACTGACAACACAGAATCGAACTACTACACGGACGGGAACCAGTTTAATGAAAAAGCTACCATCAGAAGAATTGTTTCTAGCTCCAGACCGGTTAGCCTCGGGTTCGGATTCAGATTCCGGTACACTTGTTGTTGCAAATGGACAACCACAAAATGTGAAACGTTACACAACCATCACCTTTTGGGTAGTAGTATAAGCGAAGATACTTACTGCTATGTGTATAACACTTCTATGCACTAGGACGTATTTAAGCTACAGGAACTCGCTTCGTTCTGTACGTGATTTTCGCAGCCCTTACTGTGCTGGACACTTGTGCTGGAAGAAAATGGACGGAACGAATGATGATTTATTGGAGCGTGAAAAGGAATCACTTTTCGCTTGCCGACTTGGCCGGCGTTAATGGAAGTGTAATGGAAGGAGGTGATATTTTGTCCTTTCCTACTCCAGAACCTTTGAACCAGCACAACACACACACACAAAGCACACTCACTAACGGGGCCCGGAACCGGATAAGTATGGCTTTTGTCAGGTCAGGACAACGTTGACAAGTGAAACGGTTTAAATACGCACAAGGCCCGTCGGCGGGGAAATGTGGGAAAACACTTCACTGAGATTTTACCTCCTTCTATCGTCACCCGGCAGCTTGCAAGCACACACCACTTGACGCGATAAGGGGAACAGGTTGGAAAGGTTTTGTGTCCCACTGTACAGGCTGGGACCAGTTGGTGGAATCGTGCTGGTGTACGCGCGCGGACCACGTTGCACTGTCGACCGAATGATGCTGATGAATGAAGCTGAACGGTGACCGTGACGAGCTTTTAAAGAACCCACTCCGAAAGTCCGATCGACTCGGCCGAAGTCTCGTACACGCATGCTCACGCATATCGCTCACGACCGACCGACCGACGGCGGTCACTAATTCGCTCGCGAACGAGCGCTACGTCTGCGAAGTGGGAGTCACATTTTCGGTCCACATTAATGCATTTTGCACCTGTTGCATGAGGGGCAGCATGTGTATGGTAATCGGTACGCACGGTAATGGTGTAACCTAGACGGTGTAGTGTAAGGGGAATATTTTGACGCAATAGAGAAATAGCTAATTGAAAACAATATTAACTCTTAAACAAAATTTAAATGCAGTTTGATGTCAGGGACGAGCAACCTACCGGTCACAATGTAAAATAATGCAATTTGTTAGAATGTTATCGTATTTTATGCACTTACATTACAACACTTCTTCCATCTGTCTCTTCTCTAGGTCCAGTTTTTCTTCAGATGAATAAGCTGCATGACTTAATGAGCAGGCATGTAAGTACCTATGCTACTAGTATAATACTTTGTTTAATATAATGTTGTTAACTTGTAGATTGATTAATATATTTTATTATTAAAAACTGCATTCATTAACATTCTTACTCTTGAACGTTGATATGACTTCTATAGTAATTTAAGTTTAGCTATTTATGATAATCGAAGCAGAAAGTATTTGTTATCGAATACTTCTTTAATATATTGAAAATTTGTAATTTTAAATGTAAATTATACTCTTAAGTATACAACAACAACTAAATATTTTTTTATTAAATCTAACTGGCCACTTGCTTGCCACTGGTGTTTAGTGGCTAGACAAGGCAGGGTTCTAGATCGAGGACACGAAAGCTTCCAACATAATATGTGCCATGAGCAGAACGTCCTTCGTTCATTCAGCATGAGCATGTGCTGCTCAAGCGTTTTGGGGGAGAAAACATTCGGTTTAATACAATAGCTGAATGGAACGCAACAGATGCAGAGACGAATGCATGTATAGTGGGAACGCCGGTGGAGGAGGAGGTACGAAAACACTTTCCACATGATGCGGGTTAAAACACCGCATCCATATGAATGAGGTGGAAATTAGGTGGGATTGACCCCGGCGCTACCGTCGGAAAATCTGAGTCAAGTGTGCTCGTAACGGCATAAGTATAAATCGACGTCTAGGGAGGGTGATGGAAGGTAGGTTTTATGTATATCCTCACGTGATTGAATGCTTTGAGCCGTACTGAGCGGTTGGTAGATGGCATAAGCTCTGCAAGCAGTTAAAGTAGAATTTGGATTTGAGATCCTGTATTTAACTTTGAGTCGTGCTCGAAATGATGAAGAATTCCAAGCGTTTCAGATTTGATGCAGAACTGATGTAGAATATGTTTTCCTAAAAGTCAATTTTGCCTATGGGATGCCCAGTTCAAGCGATATGTATAGTTCAGACAGGGTATCTGCTCTTATAGAATAAGTAATATTTTAAATATTCAAATCAAAATTATATTTATTGATTTCTCCGTGGCTGTCTTGATCTTCCCGACATTGATCTTGTGCGTCTTGATCTTAATCTCGATCTGGATCGCGACCTAGTCTTTCGTTTTCTGCGCTTCGGTATTGGCGCATCGTTTTCGGCCAACATAAGCTCCTGCGTCATTTGAAGTCCTAATGAATCATTTGTTTCTTCGCTGGATGTAATTGCAAATACTTTCGATTTTAAAGTATGCCAGTAACCTGTTCCGGTTATGCTGAAGTACACGGAAGCAAAAGCAAAGACTGTGAGCAATGCCTGTATGATGATATCTCCTCCTGCATCCTGATAGATGTTTAGAGTTTTAACCGTTTCTATTCCTCTGGAAGCGTGATACTCAACAGCATTCCAAACGAAGAGTTGTATTGCTTCGATAATGGCCACATTGCATAGGGACTCGACTAGAACTTGCACGTACAGCGGCAGTTGCCGGCGATATTGAGCCGAAAATATGGTTAACTTTGACAACCACATGACGCTGGACGATATGATTAGAACTTTTCGAAACTTGCAGTGTGATGTGTTGCATAGCCGCAAAGACTTGGAGAGCACGAACACGGGAATTTTATAGTAAATGTGTACTGCCAAGGCAAAAATTAAGGAAGCTATGGAAGTCATTTATGAAGATGAATTTGTAATAAGATTTTTATGCTGCTTATCTGGTCCTTGCGTTCCTTCCGGTATATCACATGGTGGTGTTGGAGAATTCCTGCAAAAACAATATCGGATTAGTGCAAGTTATAACCGTTAGTATTGTGAAAGAATATTCATACTTCTCACTGCCTGTTTCGATGTGTTTCGGAAGCCGAAACAAAACTGCGTAAAGAAATGTCAAAACCGTCAAAAGCCGCAAATAATAAAATCCTCTCTTGGAACTGGATGCTGCCAAAGCTCTCAAATAGTACGGCCGAAACGAAGCAAAATCCTTCACAGGAAATAGAAATGCTTTCACCAATAGCGTCTGCAAGAAAGAGAGATATAACACACAATTATATTTCGAAATAAGAACTAGGTACTTATTGCTGAAATAGAAAATAAAGCTCACAAAAAAAAAGAATCTTTGTCGTGCAACAAGACGCTTTCTAAGTAATTGAATAAATGAACCTAATGAGAATATTGAATATTGACTAGCCTGCTACGATGGTGCGAGACAAACGGGAAACGAGCAAAGGAAGGTGTAAAGTGGAAGTTAATTCAACGGTGTCAACGCGACTTCCGGCTTTCCACTAGGTCAATGCTAATGCGATCATTAGCAAGGCGAGATGTTGTTTGAAATAAATATGTCGTTAATGGGTTTAGTTTGATACACACACACGTAAAATGTTAATGACAATAACAATATGTTTAATGATAGGAATGTTTTTAAAAGGAAATATGCGTACCAAAATTTTGTGCTTGCAAATCCACCACAGCATGTACTGTATAGGGATCCATATTAAACGCAGGGCCAAATCACAGAACACAATATTCGCTAGGATCTGCAAAAGAGAATCCCCAATAGGGATGAGATGATTATTGAGCATTTTGAACTCCCGTGTGGATAACTTTTATTCCTTAGGAACCATACTTAAATCCTTACCATGGTTAGACAAATCAGCAGCGTTTCTACCTTCAACGTCATCGTCTGTTGTTCGTCCGCGTAGAATGGAATGACATTCGCTAGGATGCGGCTTACAGGGTTTCTCAGGCCAGCTCAACACCGTAACACCACTTTTCAACAACGTAAACTATGTATCCGAAATTGTATATACAATTCGAACTAGGTAACTCTTTTCAACATGGTAAAACTAGATCTCGAATCCGTAAAATCATTACTCGACACTGGGAAATGCGTATTCGGCAGATCTGTCATGCAACCTGTTTAGTCTACGTATTTCGATGCTTCGTTGTAATGGATCTTCAAGCATTAGAACATTTATGTAAAGGTAAGTTTTACAATCGAAGCAAATTTTCGTTAGAAAAACTAAATAAATATTTTTGAATTGGTTTATTTTATTTGTTTATTTATTTTTCGACGTTTCAGTGCTCTTTTAGTTAGTATGAAGCAAAATTAAGAAAATAATTGGTTTCTTAGGCCATATTTACCTACATTTATTGCAAATAATAATAGGAGGAATTCAGTATTTTTTATGTTTACTATTGTTATAGTTTATGGAAATTAATTGTTTAGGATAAAATCTATAAAAATTATGATATTCATTTGATTATATCAAATGAAATGTAACGCATGTTGACTGTATCGAAATAGGCATCATAAACATTCAGGGAACGACGTGTTCGTCAAGTACGCATTTCCCAGTATCGAGTAATGATTTTACGGATTCGAGACCTAGTTTTACCATGTTGAAAAGAGTTACCGGATTCGAATTCGATATACATTTTCGAATACACATTTTACGTTGTTGAAAAGTGGTGTTACGGTGTTGAGCTGGCCTGAGAAACCCTGTAATGCCAGGCTTGTACTGATGACGAAAATGGCGGAAGCAATATCAGGTTCCATGGCAACGGAACTCGACTTACCGTGCACATAATCGAGAGCACTATTGGCTCGCAGGTGTATGATTAACGGTAGCGCCAGACAGACAAACCTGAACGTCCAGGAGCAACGAATGTAGGCTTCATGGTGTGATGCCATTTCTATGTTTCCGGCAGACCGGATTTACCACCGGTCTGACGACGGATTTCTCCCCGATAGTTCGACACACGCACGCGATTCAAACGAGTTTTCCTCAACAGTTCTTTAATCCCTGTGTCTGTGGCTACTCTGTATGATTTAATACACTCAAAAATTGCTGTCATGAGATTGCTAAGATGAAGGGTTTCGAATGTCAATCAACAAGAGATATACACCAGTGCAAGGTTACACACCTGTTTGTGGGTTAAGAGTTCATGTTCGAGGTCATGCAGTGCCAAGGTTTTTTCCCTTCTTATACCGTCTCGTGTTGAACTTAAAGTGCTTGTGGTTGTACTTTTTTTTCGTACGCCAAATCGTGATATATCGACCTAAATTCACGTTATGATTGCAAAGGACGTCTAACGAAACGTGCTGCAGAGTCGTGAGTAACAAAGTAAGGTGCTATCCAAGCGCTTAATTTTGCCAATTGTCTACTTCTTTTCCCCTCAGTTCTGAAGGAACGACAAATCTCTGTGTGTTGCACGGTCCTAACAGCGCAAGCAGGACCGGAAAAGGGAAAATGAATAAAAGTAAGTGCCTTAGTATGTGCGGTGCTTGTACAAAAGGAATAGTGGGCAAAGAAAGAGGATGTAGAAAAAGGTACGTGAAATCACACGATGGAATCAGAAACACAGAATCGTCTTTACCGAGGAAAGGACATAGCTTCCCATTTGAAGAGAAAACGGTCCACAAGAAAGAACTCTCTCTCCCACGCACCGGAAACCCATTTCCAGCACGAGACGTAAAATTGTGTTTACTCATCTTCTTTTCTTTTGAAGAGCAACCAGAACCAGAAGACAGCGGTAACTAAAGCGAAAAAAAAAAGCTTAGAACGAAGGATTCCATCCACATCCTCACGGATTTCCACTTGTTGAATGGGGCACTATAGTAAGGGATGGGTTTTTTGATGCGTTCTCGGTGTACGTTTAACATCCATTCAGAAATTTTATCGTACCGGCAAGAAGTAGGTTGAAACAGGAATAATGTTACGATAGGGAGCAACATGATAAAACGAACGGTAGAGTAGTAGCGATAAAGATTGATGGACGAGTTGAATCATCAGCGCCCCATCATTATCCTCTGGAATGGAAAGAGGTTGACGTTGAGTGGATTAGACCAGCATGATAGTTGAACCACTAGGAAATAAGGTTCCCGGTGGAAGATTTCCTGATTGCTTGCTTTGTATTCTATGTGGGTTCTATTTAGGCTGAATGTTTTTGAGGAGGCTCATCAAAGCACTATGGCTCATCGCGACAAGTTTGAGATTTTAAAGAAATTTTAAATTTTCACACTGTAACTTCCAAAGACATATGGAGGATACATTTTTGTGTTTTTTTGCAAATTCGTAATTCGTTTTTGGTTTATATTTCTTATTAGTATACTTCATTATTGTTCTAGAAGTTAAGAGGGAACGGTCGTGGATGGATGGAAGTCTTTCTATGCTGTATTGGATTTTTCATCAAGGAGAGAGAGCCTTTGTTCTTGGCGAACAGAACACAAGTTGCACATACCTACCTATCTTTTTCATTTCAACACTTTGTAGTTTATAATAAACTAAATTTCGTGTATGTAGTGAGAGCCTTCCAACAGATATGAATATTTTGTTAAACGGTTTTCTTCAATGATGTGCTAGAATTACATTTTCATCGCCGGAAGCGAAGTTATAAAGAACATTTACTGCATAAAGCATTAGGGAATTTATATAATAATTTGTTGTGCGATTGTATTGTATCCTCATCCAATGCCGCCAAGAGGGTAAAAAATCTTTCGCATGCTCCATGTACTTTATACTTACATATAGTTCGATCACGATGGTGTACCACAGCATCTCTGGTCCGATCGGCGCTGCGGGCACATTTACGCTCACTTAAGCGATACTACCGCCATCTGTGGTGAATTACCGCAGGCACGATATTGACTATACTGTTGATTATTTGTTAAGTATTCGGTATATTAGTGTCAGATTGATTATATTCCACTCTTAATCATGTGTTAAGTTTCTTTGAATGAATAAGTACACAAAAACACCAAAATGAGGGATAAGATTTTAGGAAAGTGTGGTGTATTTAGGATAAGGACTATGAAGATCTGTTCCTGGTTTGTAAATTTTCTTTTTTTTTTGTTCATTTTTCCGTCGGTGCCGAACGACCAATCGTTTTTGGCATCTTTTTGTTTGTCGAATCTTCCAACTCCTTCGGTTTGTAGTAGTGCGGCGCAACCTCTAGCAACCACTTGCTCTCAATATCGATGACCGAGCGCATAAACTCTTTCGTCGTAAATACCAGCTCGTGGTAGAGCAGCCACCGTGGCAAATCTTCAAACAGTGCCGAGTTGGGATGTATCATAACGTCCTGGTTGTGTTTGACCGTTTTATAGTTTCCTCCTTTGGAAAGGCGTGCCACGTGATAGAAGTAGCCGGCTGTAACCGCTTTCCGAATATTGGTCGTTTCCGATACGGACGAGACCATTTCTATCTCTACCCGCTGCATTAGTCCTACGAGCTGTTCCCGTACGTCACGCGCACGTTTCATTGAGCGGTATTGGATGAAGTTCTCATAGCACCACTGCGTACTGTAATCCGATTCGACCCATTGATTGTACACCTGCATCAGACTCAGGTGATCACCGTTTCGGTGGTTAAAGTTTTTACGCGCCGTATCGGCGTGAATAATTTTGTCTTTCGGGCGATAAAAGATCGCTCCGTTTACGGACAGCATGGCAGCGATCGTTACGATCTCCTCGGAGCATTTATACTTTTCACTAGCGAGCAACATTTTCCCCATCATCGGATCGACCGGAAATTCGGCCATTCGGCGTCCCAGCTTTGTCAGTTCTCCGTGGTGATTCAGTGCACCGAGCGCGTACAGTTGTTCCAGGGCCAGAATTAACGTTTGGTGTGGTGGAGGATCAAGAAAATCAAAATGTAACAAATCATGAATTCCGAGCGTCTTCAACATCAGCACTGCATTTCCCAGATTGATACGTTGAATTTCGGGCACAGTGTTATCTTCCAGCTCATTGTTGTATGCCCAGGCCGTGTAAAGCCGGAAACATTTTCCAGGTGCAACTCGTCCTGCTCGTCCGGCTCGTTGGTTGGCGGATGCCTTTGAAATCGGAACCACCAACAGTGTTTCCATTCCTGTGCGAGAGTTAAAATTGTTCTGCTTTGCAAAGCCGGGATCAATCACGTAGATGATATTATCGATCGTCAGTGACGTTTCGGCAATGTTTGTGGCCAGAATCACTTTCCGCGCGTTCGGTGGAGTGGGTTCGAAAATTTTAGCCTGCATATCGGAGGGCAGATTGGCGTAAATGGGCAGGATGATTAATTCCTTCAGCTTCGATCCCAAACGTTTGACACGATCTTGCAGCATCTCCTGACAGGCTTCAATTTCTTCCTGACCTGCAAAGCGCACATGAATTGACTGGTTAGGTTAGGTACATAATAGCAAATTTCATTTAGCCATACCAGTTAAAAAGACTAAAATATCGCCCAGTGGCTGTGTGGCGTGTATCTGCAGCACGGAAACCACACAAGCATCAATGTAGTCCGCTTCGGGAGCTTTCGTATAGAATATGTCAACCTACAACGAGAGATCAAAGTTAATCAAGTGCATTTCATCAAGTTAATCAAGTGCTGGTACACACTTACCGGATAACGTCGGCCTGGAATGCGGAAAATTGGAGCTTTATCGAAAAAATCGGAAAACTTTTCCGCATCCAATGTTGCACTGGATATGAGCAGCTTCAGATCCTTCCGGAAGCGAGCAATATCTTTCACCAAACCAAACAAAATGTCCGTGTGCAGTGTGCGCTCGTGGGCCTCATCGATGATCATAACTCTGT
The DNA here is from genome assembly GCF_943734845.2 of Anopheles funestus. NCBI lineage: Eukaryota > Metazoa > Arthropoda > Insecta > Diptera > Culicidae > Anopheles > Anopheles funestus. Next base: position 79,315,207 of record NC_064598.1, on the reverse strand, counting down.
ACGTGGCCAGATCGGGCTCGGAAAGGAACTCGCGATGCAGCGTACCGTCCGTCATGTACTTTATGACCGTACGTTCCGTGGTACAGTCCTCAAACCGAATGCTATACCCAACCTCGTTCCCCAGCTTAACGCTCATTTCCTCCGCGACACGGGCCGCCACCGACATAGCTGCGACACGCCGCGGCTGGGTGCATCCGATCTTTTTACCATCGTTCGTAAACCCAGCCTCGTACAGGTACTGGGGGATCTGTGTCGTTTTACCCGAACCCGTTTCACCTTCAATGATCAGAATCTGATGCTCATTGATGGCCGCAATCAAATCCTCCTTGAACGGGTAGATTGGAAGCGATTTTTGCGTTTCCTCGATGGTCATCTTTTTCTTCTCCGCCTCGGTAATTTCGCGCTTGCTGTCCTTTTCCTTCGTGCCACCCATCTGCAGGGCCTGGATAAAATCGATCTGCTCGTCCAGAAGCAGCTCGTACTCTTCCTGCTGTGCAGCCCGCTCTTTGGCATCCTTTGAACCAAACTTGTACACCGCCGAGGCGAGCTGTTCCGCTTCCCATTTCTTCTGCTCCGAGTGAGGCATTCGTTCTCGTTCGTCCACCTCGACGTACTCCTCCGTTTCGCCCTTCTTAACATCCTTCGGCATACGATAGCGCTGGACACGCTCCAACTCACGGGCTTTCTCATGCTCTTTAGCGATTTGGAGCAAATTTTTCTTGTACTCGCGATCCCTCCGTTCGCGCTCGGTGATCTCGGCATCCGGGAACAAATATTCGTCATCACGGATGTCCGCCTCGAGCTCCGCTACCTTGTCCTCTTTACGCTTCTCCAGATACTGCCTTCGAGATTGGACGCGCAGCTGTGGTAGCAGCTTTTCTCTGTCTTCCGTTTCGAGTTTAAGCCGTTTGGCAGCATCCGCATAGCCTCGGTTGCCGGAAGACGATGCTACATTGCGCGTTTGGCCTTCGTCTCGTTGCTTTAAACGTTTGGCAAACTCATCACGCTCCTTAAGATCCCGTCGACGCTCTGCATCTTCTTCGCTGCTGTCTTCGGAGGATGACGATTTACGGTGCCTGGAGTGTTTACTCATGTTTTCCTTAAAAGCATACACGTTGTAAATCAATAATCATTACTAATTGGTTTACGGAAATCACCTCTTAGTTATCTCAGAAACACTAAAATCCGGAATTTTTGGGCTAAACCTCGCGTAACCGGCGAGATGCTGTTTACAGTGTTATGAACAGCTTGCGTTGTTTACACACTCGCCTTGCGCCCAAGATAATTGTATACAAGGTAGAGGAAGCATATCGAACATTTTGACAACCAAATAACGCAATGCTCTAGCAACTATCGAACACAACAAGCATAGAATGTTCGATGGAAAAGAATTTAAAATATTTGTTTTCATAGCTTATAATATAGAACAATTGTACTTTTCGTTAACATATTAATAATTCCTTTTATTTGTTTGATATGCACTGCATAAGCAACAACTCAACTAGCCAATTTGATATGTTTTTTCGCTTCGGTAGGCTTGATTATTAGGGCGTCAATGTATTGATTTGGCTAGTTGGAAGTTGCTAGAGCAGAGCCTAATACAATGTTTTATGTATGTATGAACCTCAGCCCGGCATTTCGTTGCAGATTTGTTTACGTTTGTTTTCTTCAAAATGTTTTATGAATTTGTTTCTCAATTGTGATATGATGGGTTCTTTACAGGAAGCTTTATAACTTTGCTTATTTTAAATACCAACTGCATGGATGGAAGATATTTGATTTAATACATGAAATACATGAGTAAGGTAAAATAAACAATGTATTTAATTTCTTTACAAGCTTTAATTTAGCATGCGCCTCGCGCTAGAAACAATTTGCAAGAAAACGAAGCTATCGTTTCCTACTGATGCCAAATCGTTATTGCACAAGCGATCCTGATCGCTTGATTTAATGCTGCGACCACTTGATACTCTTAATGTCCACACCTTCCTGTACCATTTCCCACAGCGGAGACATTTCGCGCAATCTTGTAACGTGCTTGATGCACTTCTCCGCGGTATAATCCACCTCCTCAATCGTCGTGAAGCGTCCAATACCGAAGCGAATGGAGCTGTGTGCTAAATCTTCATCTGTACCGATTGCGCGCAACACGTAGGATGGTTCCAGCGAGGCGGACGTACAAGCTGAACCGCTGGAAAGCGCCACATCCTTGAGAGCCATCAGCAACGATTCACCCTCGACGTAGGCAAAGGAAAGATTGATACAGCCCGGATACGTATGCACCGGATCTCCGTTTCTGATGACCTGCGGCAATTCGGCAAATATTTTGTCCATCAATCGTTTCGAAAGAAACTCCATCCATCGGTGATCGTACTCCATCTCGCGACTTGCTATGTCACAGGCGGCTCCCAAACCAACAACCAATGGTGTCGGTACGGTTCCACTTCGAAGGCCTCTTTCTTGCCCGCCACCACTCTGAATCGCTTCGACCCGAACGCGTGGCTTGCGACGCACGTACAGTGCACCGATTCCCTTGGGTCCGTAGATTTTGTGCCCGGAGATGGACATGAGATCGATGTTCATTTTGTTCACATCGACCGGTATCTTACCGATGGCTTGTGCGGCATCCGTGTGGAAGAATACCTTCTTCGATTTGCACAGCCGTCCGATCTCCGCGACCGGTTGCTTCACACCGATTTCGTTGTTGACCGTCATTATGGATACGAGTGATGTTTCCGGTGTGATGGCTTTCTCCAGCTCTTCCATACTGATCAGCCCGTTCGACTGCACGGGTAAATACGTCACATGAAATCCTTCGCCCTCGAGTGCACGGCACGAATCCAACACACACTTGTGCTCCGTCTGTGTAGTGATGATATGCTTTTTCTTCACGCCATAAAACCGCGCAATACCCTTTACCGAGATGTTGTTCGATTCTGTTGCACCGGATGTAAAGACGACCTCTTTCGGATCTGCACCAATAAGGGAGGCTACTTGCGAGCGAGCCTTCTCGACCGCCTCCTCCGATTCCCAGCCGTACGCGTGCGTTCTCGAGTGTGGATTGCCATAGTAAGCGGTCATGTATGGCATCATTGCATCGAGAACTCTTGGGTCCTGCAAAAAAAAATGTTTTGCAATCATGGAATAATATCCATATCACTTGACAAATCACGTTGTATAATCCTGTGTGGATGACTGATAAGAACGATGCGATTAGACGATCGCTGAACCGTGCATCGGTGCAACGTGTCGTCATAGGGTGGATTCTCCTTCCGGGTTTTGTGAAGGTGATTAGGTTCCCATTATCTTTCTACCAACTTACCAGCGAAGTGGTCGCTTGAGCATCCAGGTAGAGTGGCCGGCCATCTAGTACTTCGTCTTTGATGCTAAATTTTTTATCTGAATAAGAAGGAAAATCATTCAACATTAGCGACTTGCTCTCTAATTCTGATGGTTGCTTACAAAGTTTCACAACATTACACCTAATTTAGCTCATTCGCTTAGTACGATGGAATGATTGCAATCTTACCGGTGCTGTAATCCCGTATCTGTCCAGCTGTGCTGCGTAGTACTTGGAACGCCAAGTATCTATCAACAACTTTGCGTGACCACCGTGACAACATTGTTCCAAATTGTCAGCAAGTTTAAAGTTGGAACGAAACTGATCAAAATACTAAAAAGAGCCGCAAAAAAAGCGCTTGTGAAATAGTAGTGATGTATTATTATGTATTTTGTTTTCTGAAGACCAAGAAGTTTCTCTTGCTCTCTTGATGTGTACCTATCGTTTGCTGCTCACGCATTGTGCAATACGTCCAACTGACAGTGCTCCGATTATCCGTGCCACCATAACAATAACATTGTGGATCCACGAAAACAGAGCAGGCTTTGTTTATAATTTCTTCAAAAAAATTTAACAAAACAATTTGAGCTGTCGTATTTTTGTTAGTTTAGAAAGAATGTGTTGTAATTAAGCATAATTCATTATCCAGTCTCAATACCACTCTTTACAGAATAGTTTATGTTGTGACAAATTTGTTCACGTACAGCAGATCTGCTGGCGCTAATGTCAAACCGTGCTTTCTTTGTTAATTTAATTTACAAACACGGGTAGAAAAATCACCTCATCCGTGTGGGGGGTAGAATTACCTCAATATCCTGACTCAGTGCCTAAGTTCATTAAACAAGTTCGTTCGTTCAACGGAAGCTGCTAGCACAGCGCGGGGGTAAAGATTGGATGCAAGTGGGTGAAAAATAGAGAACCTATTAATGGTCTCCTCGTAGCTATTGGCAGTGGCTTTACCCGTGTCACGGTACATTCGTTTGCTTTGTTGTTTATGTTTCCGTTTGTTCTCTGCGTATTGTGTTTCGTCCCTTTAAATAACCCCGTCTAGTGCATACTGTTGTCGTTGGGCGTAGAGTAGGCATGGAGAACAGAGAATCCATCGAAGATGATCTTGATAGTGCGACGGAAGCGTTCGACCAAAGTACGTTGAGCATAAAACACCAGACCAAGGGCACTGTGCAAGGTACATTAGCATCAGTCTATTCTCGGGGGTGGTTTGCGTTGGAGTGGCTATTTTCATTTCACCTCTCATCATGAAGTATGGTTTCATATATCTTCGTCATACAATAGCTGTAGCCGTTAGAATAGAAATATGTCTGTTGCGCTTAGTCATCGAAAGTCACACACAGTTCTGATTCACAACTTAATGCATTGAGTGCTTCTTTCCCACCTGCAAAGATATCGTTTATCAGTTGCTGATTGTCCTTTGCTCACACTGGGTCACAAAACCGTAATGCGACGCACATTCCATGCGGAATTTGTTTCTTTTGCAGATATTTGGCAGCGCCCTACAAGACGACCCCTTCCTCCAGCGGACGATGTGGTGCTGTGCTTCGAGATTCCACTCGCTCGTATTCTACCGACGGCCGCTACACCAGGCGATGGAGCCACTAGCACTGGCAAGAAGTACGTGATATATGAGGTGAACATTCGCAAGGATGGTCCCGGGCCGGATCCGTACCCGACCAGCGTCGAACGACGCTACACTCACTTCCTGCGGCTGTACGAAGGGCTGCGTAAAGACCACCCGACACTGCTGCAATCGGTTAACTTCCCGAAGAAGGTTCTGATGGGAAATTTCACCGCCGAACTGATCGGCGAACGTAGTGCTGCCTTCGAGTGTTTTCTCGATCATATCGTATCCGTGCCTTTGTTGCGTGATTCGGTTCATTTTCTAGAGTTTCTGCAAGGGGATGAACTGCGAAATGCGTGTCAATTATTGGACGAACGGCGCAATGAGCTGGCTGTACCGCTGTTGGAAAATTGCTTCCGATTGTTGAACAAAATTTTTCTGGACAAATCCAAGTGTGTGTTGTTGCTGCTGTGCCGGCTGGTGGCAGCCTGTACCACCTCACCGATACCGCATCCGTCCGCGGAACAGTGGGCCGAACTGGCTTTACGACGTTACGAGCACGTGTGCGATACGGAACTGCTGGTGCTTTACATTCCACTGCTGCAGACGTGTTTGCATCTCTGGTGGCAAAGGGGACGCGACCGTGGTCTGCTAGAGGAACGGTTAAACGAGATGGGCAAGAAGGGTATCAAGGTTAAGGGTGGACCGACTCTTGCCCAAGCCATACATGCGCTAGATCCGCGGGCCGAAACGATTTAATTAAGTGAGAAACGATTTAATGTTGGGCAGTGGTAACGTTACAGCAAATGATCATCACAAGTGCATCCAACAAACATCACAAGCTACAAGACTAAACTTTTGTTTTCTGTAATTGTACAATTCTGTTTTTAGCTTTAAAAATGCATTTTGGGTTGTTTACATGCTGGTTTGCAGACTGGAAATATCGCTTGGGCAGTGCGTATTGAGTCGCGTAGCAAACGCATTTTATTTTACTTTCTGAACAAGACGTGATATCAATCTTACATCTTCATATTAGAAATTTTTATACATTAGGGCATTGTATCAAAGCTTTTGTTCGCTTTCGCTTGCGTAAAGAAACGTAGAGTACCTTAAGATAATTTGTCATGGGTTCGGACAATTTTATAAATAAAATATTATGTGCAACTGCAATTGCTACTTCATCATTTGAACAGTTGAAGAAGATTAGAAAGAAAAATGAATTTGTAAAGAGAGTGAGTTTTGTTTGATATGTCCATCTGCAGAATAGTTCAGATTATAACGCCATTACGATATGTATCGTGAAATGGTGGAGTTTATTAAAAATTTAAGATAATACAAAGTAAAAAGTATTTGCTATAGATTTAAAAAAAAAATCACGCCCAGCATCAATTTGACTTTTCCGCTGTAAACTTTGACACTTGCTGTTCGCGGAACATTTTCGACCAGCAGTTCCGCTGACAGGTGCTGACTGACAGGTTCGAAGAAAAAGCAACAAAAACAAACACCTGATTGAATTGTTTTAATGTGTCGCCGACGACGACGGAGTACGAGGGGGGAGATAAACATCGGATTTTTCTCCACGGGCCGCTGCCAATTACCGTCACCTTCCAGCATCATTAGATCCCGATAGAATAAGATACCATCCAACGGAGGTTTTATCTCGCGGTAGCAATCCATCCACTTCCCAAGCGCGGTCCCTTTCTGGTAGAGATCCCACTCGCGCTACCTTCTCGCCCCCCCTCCGTCCGAGCAGATGTTTTTCTTCCGCAAGCCATGAGTTCATTACAGTAAGTATTCCTATTTGGGAGGAAATAAAACGACCATTGACGTGGTTGACCACTGCTGTACTAACACGAGTGCGATTTCCATTTCTCTTCCGGTAACCGCTTCGCGCGAACTGTGCATCCTCTCGTCCGCTTCGGGTTAATCCGCTTGTGGCGGTGTGGCGTAGTGCAAAAATAGAAAACATTTGCAGGCTCTGTTTGTCCGGCGATGACACTTTGGAGTCTATTTTTGGTGATAGTGGAAGCGATGCGCTTCAAACGATAATCTACGACTGTACATCGATTAGGGTAAGTGATCGATCGGTCTCACGATCGTGGATGCTGGAGTGGCGTAACGGCGTGTTAAACGGTTGCGTATATTTGGTGTTTCGCTAAATGCACAATTTTAGATACAACCAAAGCTGGGCCTTCCTTCGTCGATTTGTAGCACATGCAAATCAAGGGTAGAAAACTTTAACGAATTTCGCGAACGGTGCCTACACAACGATGAGTATCTCCGCACGACGCTGCAGTTGGTGGCGCAAAAGCAAGAACACGACGATGAGTACGAGGAGGACGACGAAGAGGATGTGGATATTAAGCTGGAACCGGAGGTACTGTTGGACGAGCAGAGTGACGTCGATCAGAAGGATGGCGACGAAAAAGACGATGACATGATCGTTGATAGAAATGATAACAAAATTGACCGATCATCTTTGGCACAGCTGGATGGGCTGAATGGTCCGTGCTCGAATGAGCCGGAACGGGATGAGTGGGATGAAGCTGGATCAAACGATCACGATTCGATCGGCAACTCATCGACGGAATCGTTCAACTTTCCGTACCTATCACCGGATCCGACGTACGGTTCGCTCTTGAAGTGTGAGTTTTGTTCACTGGAATTTTCCGTACTGGAACAGCTCAAGCGACACATCACGAGCCACAAGGAGGAGCGAATATTTCAGTGCCATTACTGTCCAAAGACGTTTCACTTCGCCAAAAATCTCAACATGCACGTCGAGTATATCCATTCGAAGGCAAAGTACACACCGTCACAGGTGGCGAAAATGATTGCCAGGCAACAGAGTCTAGTCCATAGCAGTAGCAGCAACAATAGCAGTGTTAGCCAGAGTACCAACGGTGGGTTAAGCCCATTGTCACCCTTGCTGGACAGTAGCGATTGTTTAAATAATAACACCATCCCGAGCAGCACTGGCATTGATGCGAGTGTCGGCTTAAGCCTTAACATTAACCTGAACGGCAGCACGAACGGATCGTCGGCATTGGGACGAAACTTAAAACCGATTCGATTACCGGCGCTCGGTCCGACTGCAACAGAAGGACGGCGCGGTTCGTCCGTACAAGCGATCGTAATGGCTAGCGAGCGACAGCAGCATGAATGCCACGTGTGCCATAAGAGCTACGCGGAATCGTCCGCCTTGCGGCAACACATGCTCGTGCATACGGGCGAAAAGCCGTACAAATGTGATATCTGCTCGAAATCGTTCTACAATGCAAGCACGCTTAAAACGCACCAGCGTATCCACAGTGACCACAACCCGTACCGGTGCGGGACCTGCACGAAGATGTTCGACAATGCGCGCAGTCTAGAGCTGCACCATCGTACACATACGGGTGAAAAGCCGTACGCGTGTGATGTGTGTTTGAAGAAGTTCTCATGCTCATCGAATTTGAAACGTCACCGGAAGCTGCATGATCGCGATTAAACGAATGGAATTGTGTGCACGAAAGGCACGATCGAAACGGAGAAAAAAAACACACACACCTTTGTAACATATAAAAACGATATCTGAATTGAAACGACCACCATGCGGTTTGTGTGTGAGTGGAGAATGTTTCATAAAATGGAAGCCTAAATCGTACCAGCCAGGGGCAGCACGATTAATGCAGCAAGTTAGATTTACGAGCTTAAGGTGGCAATACTTCCGGCAGAACGGCAGGTTGTATATAGTTCGCTTCGGGTGCAGACATGTTGCATCCCAGGGTGCTTCCGAGAAGAGTGTGACGCATACAGAATCTCAGCATATAACAGAAAATTGACTGTGCATTTATATACACAACAACGAGTAGCTGTTTGTTTAGTGGCAGTACGCAAAACTAAAACACCTACTAATCTGAACGTACGTGCGCTAAGGAGAACACTTTGTTAAACCATTGTTAACGTTGTTGTTGTGAAGGATCATTCATATAGAAGGCCAGTTCCGGAGACTGGTTTACTCCGTTGCGTTGCGGCAATGTACGTTCTTCCCGCTTTTATGTATATAACCGAACCTGGTAATGCCTTGTTACTTCTTAGCAAGAGCTTGCAAAACATAGAGAAAAGAGAAAACAGCTAAAATGTTCAGCTAGGAAAATGCCAAAAAACGACAACATAACGCAACTATTTGAATCGAAAATTTACCTATAGAAGTTAAGGAAAAAGTTGTTAAATTTTGTCCGTAAATCGTTATCGAACGAAAACACAAAAAAAAGTCGAGCTTAAAACCTGAGCGCTAGGAAGCATAACGACCAACGCCAATGAAACCATACTAACCGTGATAATAGTTCCTTTGCAGCCAAAAAACGAAAAAGCAATGTTAAGCAAACGCAAATACTAAGAAATGGAAAAAAATCGAAACGATTCGAAAAGGAAAAGCAAACGTTTTAAGAAAAGTGGCCAACATGTATTTGAGCTTTATGTACGTTGTTTGTGATTAGGCTTATATACTTTAGCTTTACGTATAAATGTGCTTCTATAACTTTTTTTTTCATTGTTCCTATTTGTATAGACAAAGCCAACCAGCATACTGCATATGATGTACGTGGACGTGCTTAAACATGCATTTTTTTTTTCTAACGGCCACCAATGAATGGGGGAGAGTAAGATTGCTTTTAGGATCTGAGCAAAGAAGGTAAAACAGTTAGTTGTAATGTAAGTTATTGTTCTAGTCAATTTGCAACCCGACGATCGGTAGCAGGCAATAATGTCCAGGCAATTTAACAAGAAGAAAAAAAATCCCCAAACAACCAAACAAAGATAAAACCGTATTTAGTGTACATCGGAAGTGCAGAGTTTTGCTCGATCCGTTTTATTTTTTATCTGTAAACCATTTTAATTTTATTAATTGTGATTTTTTGTTGTTGTTTAATTTAATCTCGTAAAACGATCCGCGTACGCCAGGCACGAACGTGCCAGATTAACATGTTAGCGCGCGCAAAGGAAAGGCGAAAAGTGCGTTCTGTTCTGCTAGCGTATTACAATGACGCCTCTTTAATAAAACGAAATCAATGGATTGAAACTAAAGGTTGTGGTTGGGTTTGTATTTTTTTGGTGTAGTCGTAAGCACAACCGAAAGGGATTCGCTTGATGAAGTTGTCATCGCCAATAAGGACGTGTTTCCAGATGTGTAGTGAAACAAGATCATGTTTGACTTGAAAGAAAACATCTCGAGAAACTTTTTGCACAAGTCACAAATGATCTTAATGTCAGTCTCTTTTGCCCTTTTAGATGTAAAACACTGGACACCTTCTTTAAAAGTAGCGTGTGAAATGTTTCTTCGAAACGATAAAACAGTGAGACATAAATCTACATGTCAATGGAATGATCCATTGAGTTCCTAAAAGGGGATCCCCATCCTGAGAAAACATGAATCACCCGTATGCAGAATAAACGGTTTTGCCTTATCGGTAGCCAAGTGTAAATTGAGCACGCATCGCATCACATCAGTATGCGCATATGACCTATGGTAACTGAAAATCCCCCTCGGTCTTCTGGCACAATTGTTAAGAAGTTTGAGACACATCATCAACACCATGCTGCAACTCTAGTTACATTTTGTTACTGTTGGCACCGGTGATGATGCGATCGAAGCACAAGATGCGTTGGTGGCGTCTGGAGGTCATTCGTCCAAACCCAATGTAAGAACGAATCTAAAACAACATGTGGATATGGCGGGAAAAAATATTCAAGAAGGGGATGTTTGTATGTTTCACTTTTAACTGACCACTTGAAAAGTTGTATCGATTCCACCACACCGTGGAAGACACCAGGGATTTAAATCGCCACATGTTTTGCAGTTACGTTCAAGCGTTCGGAGTAAGCACATAGTGTAGTAGTGACGCAGAGCGAGTCTTTGGCGGTGTTAATTTTAAATGGAACACAAAACACTCCCTCGTGGGAGCGGTGCGTAGACAGTGCAGGGTGCAAATTGCAGCACCCTTGTTCGATCGGTTAAAATCAGTGATTGTATGTTAATTTCAATTAATTACTACTAGCACTACGCTGAACAGTTACGATACCGGGCACGTTTTTATCTCGCAGGTTGTACGTCCGATTTTGTTCACTGTTTAACGAGCTTAGCATTGGTGCGGTTTTGTTTTTCATCTCAAAGAATAATCCTGCCTATTTGTTGGCTAGCTCCAATGCCGTCTGTTTCGTTTGTGAACGCGAAGTGACATCATTCTTCTGCTTGTGGTGCTTGTCGGGCGCTGATAAATACGTACCTCGAAATCGAAGGACACAGGTGGATTTTGTGGCGACAGGTGTAAAGCTAGGTGAATTTCACAACAAAGCATTGCAACAGGTTTCGGGAAGGAAGGACGGGCGTGTAAATCTGTGGACAAATTTAAAAAAAGAAAACGCGACCAATCAACAATCTGTGATTTATATTTGTTTATGTGGTAAAGTGTCTCTTGATTGCGTGAACGATGGGCAGTAAACTGAGCACCTTTTGGCGCGCGAACTGTTCCAACTGTTCGTCGTGCGTGAACGGTGAAGAACGCGATCCATCACGAAGCAAACCATTAGCGAATCATCCCATCCTTTTCTGGGGCATGGCGGATAAAACTGGTGAGTAGGTAAATTGTTTAGAATTATCCAGTTACGGAGAAGTTGTGATAAAACCATCGATTCCAGTGATAGAGAGATTTTTTCTGCAAAATAATGGTGATTACATTGTGTTTACAAGGAATTGCAAAGTGTTTTTCATCATACAGTTGATAATCGATTCTTTCATATCATGAGAAAACTTAAGTAGCATGAAGTTAGGAAAGTGTTAAGATAATAAATTAAAAGTGTTCTCAAGAATAATGAATTATTGTAAAAAAACAGTGACGATCAAACATATACAATGAATAGTGCAGATGTATTTAGAGCCGTTTGGCGTTAGATTTATTGGTTATGATCGTGATAACATAGCAATACGTTCTTTAAGAATAAAAAAACCATTATTTCTTGCTAAGTTGTAAGAGGTTTAGAAGAAAACTAAAACATTATTTAGTTCAGTATTCTGTTGTCGATCCTCTACCTGAAAGTTAAACGATCCCTCAATATCGCTCAGCTCCGCGGATTGGAACTTAGCCGACAGTTGGGTGTTTCCTTTGAACGAGGGTCTTATCATGAAAACAATTTTGCATATTTCCCCAGCTCCAACTGAACCAACCTGTAAAGGATCAGTAAATGTATGCTTGAAAAATGAAGATGTAAAATTAGAATACCGTTGCCACTGATCCTTACCGGTATGTTGAGCGTTTTGGACAAACCCGAACATTCAATCTGGAACGCACCGCCGTTGATGGGAATTGGGAGTGGATTGTCAAAGAAAGCCGTTACTTTCACTATAGATTGGATCACCGGTGTACCAGTGAGTTCCAGCTGCACGTTGGGCTTACGCAAGCTGTAATCTTCCTGCGAGAAGTACTCATAGTCAACACCCTCAATAGTCGCAAAACTGGTCACTTTGAAGATCGCTTCATCCATTCCCGGTTCGTAGTAATCTTCAAATGCAATCGGTACCTCGATCACTGCTTCGTTGTTTGGTTCGATGTGTTTAGAAAAGGAATGACTTACGATGGTTTTGATGTTCTTGCCAGTGAAAAGAAAGCGTTTGAGATGAATTTTCCCATTAATGGTGTGTGCCGCGTCAAAGGAGATGTTTCTTACGCGCAAAATAATGTTGAACGATTCTCCGACCATCGCTTTATCGTTGAGCTCGAGCTCAAACTCAACGTCGCGGCCCTCATGCTTGATCACTGAACGATCCTCAATTTTGATCTGCTTCAGGTAGTGTTTGGTAAGACAGTTTTGTCCAAGTTTAAGGGCACGCAGCATCGTGATCCTAGCCTCCGACGATTGTTCGCCGCACTTGTAGTTGTTTGTAATGTCTTCCCGCTCATCCGTTCCAACGGCCTTCGTGCTAATGAACTGTCCTATATCCATCGTATCTTTCTGAATCAACTTTAACGGTTTACTTGGTCCACGGTAGCGCCAAAACACCCTATCTGCATTCACCTCGGCAAACACGAAGTCACAATCGTACAACATGTTTACCAGCCCGCTTTTAATGGCTTCTACCGGTGCCGGTCCAAGTTTGTACGTGCCGTCGGAGAACTCTTGTGGTGTACCGTCGATCACCTGCCACCCATCGTAGGCATCTGTGCCGAGATCTCGCCGCTTCAGCCATACCTCGTTCCACACGTGAAAGTTCCAGACGCGATCGCGGGAAAAATTATCCATTACGTTTCCTTCTTCATCCATATAGATATCCACCGTAAGCGATGCTTCGGTATCGTGTGCGGACGAGAAATTCGTAACGATACGGCACGGTATTCCGAGTGCACGACATAGGGTCGCCAGCACGCCAGCAAACACCCAACACTGTCCGTACCGAACCGATTCTCCTGTTTCGTGGTACTGTTGCAAAATTTTTACCGATCCGGTCCACGCACTTGGCGCTGTTCCGCCATTGTAGTCTTTACTCCAATTGCCAACTACTATACCGTAGTCATCGTTGCTATTCACAACTCCCGACAGTGCGCGACACACTTTAATCGGATTGCCACGATACGTGGCGGAGACATGGGCCACATCTCCTAGCAGCCTAAAGGTCCATTCTAGCATGTTTTTCTCGTACTGACCAAGTTTCCATTTGCTGTCATGAAAACTACGTTCGTTTCCCTTCCATATCATAGTCATGTCCTCCAGTACGTATTCTTGTCGTTGATCTTCATCTTTAAATGTATGAAAAATAAATCCGTTGAGTGGAATTGGCGCTCAAAATACTCATTTATAGTATACTTACTTTCGAGGTAAACTGGATCATCTTCACACCAGGGATTGAAGAGCAGATAGATAGGTTGATCCAGCTGATATCGGGTGCTCTCTTCCAATCCCTTCGACTTGACGTTGATCATCAACGTCCATTTGGAAACGGAAGCATTTGGAGACGTTCTTACACCAATGAGTAGCTCAGTAGCATTGTCGTCGTTTACACTGGTCGATTGTAACTTGGCGCTCCAATCAGAATCATGATCCTCTTCGAGATTATCGTCAGTATGCAGTAACATGTACACTACCGTTCCATGTCCATGGCTGATCCATTCACCAGCAATTGGGTCAACAGATAGGACCAGAGAAATGGCGTCCGTTTTCGGATTGATTGGCCGGTTGCAGATGAGCTTAAGAAGAAATTCTTGCCCTCTCCGGATAACTAATTGGGATGATTCTGTTTTATTCGCCGACACGCTCATGCTCTCAAACCGGTCCGTTCGATGGTTGATACCGTTTTCCACCAGACAGGAATCAATCCGCTCGATGATCAGTTCAGGCTCCATTTCGTTTTCAATCTCATTTTCATCATCTACAGTAGAACCGTTAATGTCACTTTCAGGAAAACTAATCACGTGCACAATGTCTTACCATTTTGGTCCTGCCGTTGCCAAAAACCAAATGGCAACGCATGTGGTACACTGTTTGCTTCCATTTTCGAAATGCTGCAAAGAAGCCGGCTTGAATGTTTTGCTAACGGTTGTCTATCAGTGTGTAAGCGCGAATCGGAACTAAACGGCCAGCGAACGGCGATAGCTGAATTTATATGATGCGAGAACCAGTGTGTGCTCTCGAATCCGTGACGTGTGGTGAGTCATGTCGTTTCTGTAGTACGGTTCGGTTATTATTAAATCAAACCATAGCTCTTCTGCTGGGCGCCTGCTCTAACGGCAGGAAAAGTGTCCCCCCCCCCCTTCTTTCTGTCGCCCATTCTCCCATCCGAAGGGTGTAGGGGATGGCCACAGCAACAAAAAAAACTGACAGTTCGTCATCGTGGTGACGTTATTTCGGGTATAGCATTCCTCGAATACTGAAATCGGAAGATGAATGACCATCCGGACAAGGGCCCGTCAATATGGTGGAGAATACATGGGTGCAAAAGAAGAAGGATGCTGATCGTTTGGTGTGGTGATTAACTGCTGTGTAACGAAAACATTGGGCGGGTCAGCGAATTTATTATCAATCTTGCTTTTTCTTATGCACCGAAAGCGTTGCCACGTACCAACAACATGTGGTCAGTGCGTAAAGCAAAACAATGCCACGAAAGTCGTTAAAATAAAATATAATCTTCCGTGGATGTAATTTTAGTCGCCACCTTGCACCAGTCACATTATGCATGTGTTTTTTTCGTGATTTTTTGCATATCAATATATAGTCGGTATTGGACTGTTATTCATACCAGCATATACTGTAACAAGTGTTGTAGTAGCCATTATGCAACCTTAATTCTAGACATTTATTTCTACAGAGAATGTACCTTATGCTTTATACGTAACTGTTTATTTTGCTCCATAAATCATCTCCGTAGAACGTTACAAATTGTTACAACTAGCTGTGCAGCACGATAAACATTCAGCCGGTAATTGATATATGTACACTATGAATGCGATATCGATCATGAGTAAGAATTCTAGTTGATTATTAAACATTTGATATCGCGAAATTCTTTAGAATAAGAAGTAACTGATTATGCGCACGCTGAAACGATGAGGTGTGCTTCAATAAACAATAAAATGGGGAATGGGCAGTACTGCGGTATAGTGATCATTTTCGATAGAGACATCACTTGAAGGGATAAAATTTGTTCCTCGGATCGAGCACGGAAGGAGCTCAATTAACAGTACAATTTTTGTGTGATCGCAAGTTTGATCGCCAAATGGATATGATGGTGTTGAAGTTCTCGGTAGTTCCCTACGGATCGGAGGTGATCTGTTACGGAAATGGTTCCGCTTTACACCAATGATGACAATACACGGGACTATGCGGCAGATGATTGGGAAACCTTACTGACGTACACCAGGGATAAACCGAACGATGGAACGGAACTAGTGTTGGCGATCATGACACCTTCCATCGTTAGCACGGAGGAAGTTGGAGTTTCATTGTTGCTTAGATACAACAGTTTTAGTCTTAGTTCCACAGTCTGAGGAAACTTCTCCACTCAAAACACGTGTCGCGACGATCGAGTCAGGGTATATATTGATCCTATTATCCATTATATTGATCTATTATTTGAGTGAAAAAAAAACTTATTTCAACAAATTCGCATTAAAAATACATCAATTTTTAAAATTTTGCTAAATTTCCCCAGAAAAATGGGTAGTAAGCCTTATGAAATTTTCGAGTTGAAATTGTTTTTTAAGTTTTTTTTCTGATTTTTATTCTTTTTTTAATTTAAAGCATTATTTGAGTGAAAAGAAACCTATTGCAACAAATTCGCATTAAAATATATCACATTTAAAAATTTTGCTACATTGCAGAAAAATGAGGAAAATTTTACGTTTTCTCAAACAGGGTATGGAACTTGGTTCCTCGCATAACTTCTGGCATAGACATCTGAGGGCATGGCCGTCCAAGAAGAAAATGTAGTCATTGGTGCCATCTATCGACCACAGGTTAAAGATTGGTGATCCGTTGGATACCGACCGAGTAATAGGCAAAACTTTGTGCAAAAAGAGGAAAAATTTACATTTTCTCAAACAGGGTAAGGAACTTGGTTCCTCGAATAACTTCTGGCACAGACATCTGAGGGCATGGCCGTCCTAGAAGAAAATGTAGCCATTGGTGCCATCTATCGACCACAGGTTAAAGATTGGCAATCCGTTGGATACCGACCGACTTATAGGCAAAGTTTGGTGCAAAAAAGAACCTTTGGAAATTTTCAAATTTTTATATTTTTTTTACTTGTTTATGATTTTTTATTTTTTTTTTTAATTTAAAGCATTATTTGAGTGAAAAGAAACTCTTTGCAACCAATTGGCATTAAAATAAATCAATTTATTTTTTTTTGCAAAATTTCTCAAAAAAATGGCAAGGGGTAAGCCTTATGAAATTTTCAAGAAGAAAATTTTTTTAATTTTTTTTCTGATTTTTTATTCTTTTTTTAATTTAAAGCATTATTTGAGTGAAAAGAAACTTATTGCAACAAATTCGCATTAAAATATATCACATTTAAAAATTTTACTAAATTGCAGAAAAATGAGGAAAATTTTACATTTTCTCAAACAGGGTAAGGAACTTGGTTCCTCGCATAACTTCTGGCACAGACATCTGAGGGCATGGCCGTCCAAGAAGAAAATGTAGCCATTGGTGCCATCTATCGACCACAGGCTAAAGATTGGCGATCCGTTGGATAAGGACCGAGTTATAGGCAAATCTTGGTGCAAAATTGAGGAAAATTTTACATTTTCTCAAACAGGGTAAGGAATTTGGTTCCTCGAATAACTTCTGGCACAGACATCTGAGAGCATGGCCGTCCAAGAAGAAAATGTAGCCATTGGTGCCATCCATCGACCACAGGTTAAAGATTGGTGATCCGTTGGATACCGACCGAGTTATAGGCAAAACTTTGTGCAAAAATGAGCCTTAGTAGGATGACAAATTTATAGATTTTTTCTATTTTTTATAAATTTTTTACTCGTTTTTCTATTTAAAGCATTATTTGAGTGAAAAGAAACTCTTTGCAACCAATTGGCATTAAATTAAATCAATTTAAATTTTTTTGCAAAATTTCTCAAAAAAATGGCAAGGGGTAAGCCTTATGAAATTTTCGAGAAGAAAATTTGTTTTAATTTTTTTTCAGAATTTTTATTCTTTTTTTAATTTAAAGTATTATTTGAGTAAAAAGAACCTTATTTCAACCAATTGGCATTAATATAAATTAATTTTTAAAGTTTTGCAAAATTACTCAAAAAAAAGCAAGACCTTAGGAGATTTTCAAAATCATAGCATTTTTTCTATACAGAGCGAGCAGTATATTCATTTGGCTAGTTTGGGTATTGTACACATGTATTCCGTTTCAACTCATGTGTATCAAACTTTCGTTTCAAATCATTTTCGTTTCAACTCACGTATTTACTCTTTTTGCAACTCGACTCACCACGGTTACATGCTTACACTCATGAGTGAGTAAATGAAAAAAGAGTCGCTAAAACTCCTCGTCTTGAGTGAACGAAACTCGTTCAATAGAACGTTTCAACTCACTATCTCATTCTTAATCACTTTGCACATCTCTAGATTGAATAAAACGATCCGATTTGCAGAAGGTATCGTACGATTGTTGGCAGATGATTGATGCAATAGCTCAATGACTTTCGGACGGATTGCATAGGCTAGGAAGCCAGGTTCAGGTTATGTGCACTTCCCGTAGGATGCGGGGTTTGTGGTGAATGCTGACATTGTGTACTAGTCAATGGGCCATTTTTCGAGCCTACCTAAACCGATTAATAGTGTGATGAACGTCGTAGGAAAAAACGTTTGCATGAACGGCAGGTTATATTAAACGTAGCTGCGAACGATTTAGTAATGCCGAGTTGTGAAGAAAACTGTTGGTTACGAATCGAACAAGGCAATTAAAGGTATGTGTGATAAAGGCACGATAAAATTTTAGCTTAGTGGCCGGTAACGCACTAGTGTTTGATGCTACGTTTCAAATAAAACGTACCATCACTAAGTAAGCTTGTGCTGAAGAGTTCCGACAACACCGGAAAACGTACGTGTCCCTTCTTTGCATGTCTGGTCCCAGACGATTCAAAATTGTTCAAAATTCTGGTGCACTAAATAAATCAACATTTTCATCAACAATGTACATCATGGTTCACGTGTATACTGAGTTTGAGCTAGCTTTAAACCATGCAATAATTTGTTTTCAAACTATTGATCAACCGTGATAGAATGATTAAGCCATCGAGAAGCTGCCCATTGGGAACTTATTGTGGAAAAGGTTGTTTAATACGTGTGTTGTGTTTCGTTTGTGCAACCATTGTAGAACAATAGTGTAGCCATTTTCAACAACTATTCGTAACGTTCCAGTACATTTGTCCACATCGAATGGTCTGCCTATAAAAGAAGGTGTTGATTATTCTGCTGAAGTTCAGTTTGTTAAAGCTTCAAACACTGCATAGTGATGGGCTCGAAACCTGACAATTACGCCTACAGAATATGGCCACCGCGCAAAGGTAAGTTAGTGCAGGTGCTCGGAAGATTAAAGTGATTTTAGTGAAAGTGAATTTCGTCCTTCTTCGTAGCGCCCACGGACAGTAAGATTAAGGACGTGCTACGGGTCGAATCGATCGATCTGTGTTTCGATGAAAATGGGAAAACCTTTCACACGAAGTCCTACGAACTGATGGCGAAATCGCGCCCTACCAAACGTCCCCGACAGTTGGTCGTACGACGGGGTGCTCCGTTCACCGTGCGGTTGCTTTGTAGCCGAAAGTTTGAGCCGTCCGTAGACACGATGGTGCTGGTGTTTGCGGTAGTTCCTTTTGGCGACGATAAGGCCACTTTTGGCAGTGGAACCGAAACGTACGTGTTGGTGCATCCGGACACTACTACCGTGGCAACGGAAGATGGAGAACCGGTAGATGACTGGGGAGCTGTGTTGGTAGAGAGTAAGGATAAACCGAAAGGTAAGGAAGAGTTGACGCTGCACATCACAACACCGTCCTTTGCGCCGGTTGCACGGTGGACGATTCAATTTCACACCCGATTGGATAGTACCGATGCGAAGAGCTCCATCGAGATAAAGGACCACATGTACCTGCTGTACAATCCGTGGTGTAAGGACGATGCGGTATACATGGAAGGTACTTCGATCTAGTTGGTTCATCTTCATTAGCAGTGTGGACTAACAATGTGCTTTGTCTTATAGATGAAGCTAGCAGGGAAGAGTACGTCTTGAACGATAGTACAAACATTTGCAAACCAGCGGGCAAAGGATTCCGGATGCAAAGCTGGTTTTTGGGTCAGTATGAACCGACCGTTCTCGACTGTGCGCTGTTCATCGTGTCGGAGGTTGGTAATGTGAAGGCAGCTTCAACCAGCAATCCGACGCTTGTGGTCAGAGCACTCACCGGAGCACTAAACAGCGCGACCGGCGGGTACGGTGTACTGCAAGGAAACTGGTCGGGAAAGTATAGCGATGGAACAGCACCAACATCCTGGAGCGGTTCGGTGAAGATACTGCAGGAGTTTTACGATACGGGCGAAACCGTTAAATACGGCCAGTGTTGGGTGTTCGGTGGTGTGTTTACGACTGTTTGCCGTGCGATCGGTATACCGAGCCGAGTAATAACAAACTTTGAATCTGCCGGCGATCATGACGCTTCACTATCGATCGACTACTTTGTGGACGACACGGAAAACACGGCCACCGGCATGACGGTGGATTCGATCTGGAACTATCACGTATGGAACGAGGCGTGGATGAAGCGAAAGGATCTGCAAAATCCCACCTTTGACGGTTGGCAGGTGGTAGACGCGACACCGCAACAGCTTTCCGATGGCATGTACAAGTGTGGTCCGTGTCCGGTCGGTGCGATCAAGCAGGGCTTCGTGCACATACCGTTCGATGGTAACTTCATCTATGCGGAGGTGAATGCCGACGTCATTTATTGGTCGATGGGCAACGATCAAAATCCACCGAAACCGCTCTCGATCAACACGAATCAAATTGGACGGGATATGAGCACGAAGGCGATCGGATCGACCGACCGGGTGGATATAACCGATCAGTACAAGCCACCGGAAGGATCGAAGGAAGAACGCGAAGTGATGAAGTTGGCCATGCAGTACAGCTCGCAGCGCTTCAGCAGTGCCGGGTTGGCGAAACGCTTACTCGGCCACATGGTGAACGAAAGCAATGGTAACGAGGAAGCGATAAAGATAGATATAAAGTCTGACGAAGAGATGGCGATCGGTTCGACGTTCCAGTTCGAGCTGATCATTACCAGTACCAGTGGGTTTAGTCCGGTCCAGGTAAGTGGCAAACTGGTGCTGAAGGATTCCGACTATACCGGACGGCACGTGGAAACGCTGAAGCAGCAATCGTTTGCCGTCCAGCTGGAACCGCTGGCGTCCAAAACAATCCTAATACCGTTGAGTTTTGAGGAATACAGCAAAACTATACCGAACAAAACGAACATCAAAGCGATCTGTACGGCGGAGGTAAAGGGTAGCGATAAGACGTACCTAAAGGTGCAAAATTTCCATCTCACAACACCAACGATTGAGCTGACGCTGATCGAGCACAGTGTTGCGGGCCCGATTGCGGTGCAGGTGGATTTGCGGAACCCGCTACCGGTTCCACTGACCCGAGGTCGCTTCGTTGTGGAAGGATCGCGCTTTACCGATCCGCTAGAGAAAAAGGTATGTTGGAATTTCCATCCTGGGTGAGAAGATGTGCTAACTACGTGGTTTTCTATTGTCTTTACAGTACGATCTCATCCCGGTCGGAGAAGCAGTACAATTTATTTATCCTATAAATCTAACGCACAAAGGGAAAATGACCGTATCTGCATCATTTATCTCGGAAGAGCTGAAAAATGTACACGGAGATCTCGTGATACAGATTCCTAAATAGCGAGTGGAATGAAAAAGAAAAGATAATAATAAATTAATAAAATATTTTTTATAGTACAAAACTAACTCGAATAAAAAACCGAAGTGTTACTTTATCATTGGAGGTTAAGGCGCTGGGCATACTGAACCTGACCTTCCTTTTCTTGCAAGGATTTTAGTTTGACTCTGCAGCGGTGCCCTTGATTTAAATTCTTTGACGTTCCGACTATGGTATTGCCGGTCTCCCAACCGAGGTTTGAAACCAGACTGGACTTGTTGCCAGGCGGCGCCATTACTGCCTACACTTTTTGTCCGGTTCCGTATAAGAGTGTTAAATAATCAATTTAAGGCAAACATGACCCAGCAGGTCGTTTAATCAAATTAAAAATATCAACAAGAAGACATCGTGCATAAAAGGAGAGCGAAAAGCATCCATTAATTTGAGATCGTTTAAATAAGCCATCAGTCCTCAGTGGAATAGTTTTGACAATGAAATAGCAGATACTTTGATGACGTCTAAGTTTGCGACGCAACACTCCACCCGGGGCGACTCGTATGTCGACAACGGGAGGTGTAAGCAATGACATCATCGTTCCATATGATCGTCTATGTATCGCGTGCTCCATCCTAAAATCCGCATACATGATTCATCACACTTCATGCTGATTTGACTAATGATCTTATGCTACACCCTACCGTATGTTAAGGGTTTTTTGATAGGAAGAATCGAAAACCGTACGCACGCACCTACACCTACCTACTGAATGGATCGCCCTCCCATAGTTTGAGAGTCATTCGCACTGGAGATCGCGTCAAAGATATTGCTTGACTGCTGTAAACAGTACCTAACCGTCACGATCGTTGATCGGTGTGTGAGAGACACTCCATGGGGAAGCTGTGTGGAAGTCGATCGTACTAGTGATCGGCATACCGCGTACCGGGTGTCAGATGAATTTAACCGTTCGATGTGCGCGGAGTACAATCCCGTCGGTTCGTGAGGTTCGAACTGTGATTGATTTTTAACTCGCGAAAGTGTTAAGTGTTAAGTTAAGTGAGAAGAATGAGTTATTTGTACGATTATGTGGAGCGATATCTACCAACATCGTGGCGAAGGAAGCGTATCCGTCGTCCGATCATATGGTCTTCTCCCGAGTGTAAGTACATGTCGAAGTGGGTTCAGTTTTTCATTTAATTAATGAACAAAGTTCATAAAAGAAATGGAGTTGCTTTGGGATAAGATCACGATTTCGAAACAGTGATTATTGTTAAAAAAATTATTAGTACAAAATGCGTGCATATTGTGTTATTTATCCTTTTTTTAAAGACAAGTTTAAATGCTATTCGTTGTGTAAATCTTGTAAATAGCAAACGGTTATTCTCACAAGTACAGATCATTGCGTACGTGATCCCGCGTCCGATCGTGTTGGATAATACACAAAAAAATTATCGATCGCCTTCGTCCCTCTTCGCTATTCAACAGAATTCTCACGTACAGTGATCAGCAGGCTAAAAATAACTTGATTCCAATCCTGGATTGTCCACCCGTTGGTAAAACGAGTTACTGAACCAAAGTGCAAGTAGTGCGATTAAGTAATACATGACGCCAGTGATAAATAGAAGCTATTCAATGCCGGAAGCTTCGTCATCCGCACATGGCCATTTCGAAAGTACAGCTCACAATATGTAAATGTGAAGTATTTGTATTCCGACGCCGAAGGTGTGCATTCTTGAATTAACAAACAAAATCTGCAGTGTCCAAACAGATGCGAATGTAAACGACGACCGTGGCCGTGAACGTTGAGATGATTTCATACTATAGAATCGATTGCCTCGAACACCATTGCTAGGTCAAAATTAAAAACAAAACAAAACCATCTTTTCAATGCCCTTGGGGTGCTGAATTTCGCCAAAGAAGTATGAATAGCTGAAGAAAAAAAAACGAAATATGCACCGCAGATCCATAATAGCACACATCGGACACAATGTTTATCTTAGCGTTTTGTAAATATTCGCCTGCGTGCTAAATGATTCCAATGGCGCGTGCGAAATTTGAACGCCTGTGCGTATGCAAGATGATTGATCGTTCATGATCTGCAAGGTCATGGAGTGCGCTAGAGTTGTTAGCTAATACGCGAATAGAACGCATTTTTGGACACGTTTGTAGGCGTTTGTTGCGTATCGACCGTAAAGAGTCGTTCGGACAAAAAGACATCATTTAGGCAGATATCTCCTTAATATAGTCACTTCGAATTAAGTGTTTCAGTGGGAACATTAGTTACCGGGGGAACTCGAGATGTCATCAAATGCAAGGCAGCTTCCCTAGTCGGTTTGAATCTCGGGAGATCAACGGCGTGCGTGGCCGTTACATGTAGGAGGCGGAACCGATTATTACGCGGGAGCGGCAGTTGATGGCGAGATTGGTTTTTAATGATCGTTGCGGAGTGTGCACCCGAACGCAAATCGGAGCAGTGTTCAAGGATTTAAATTAAGTATTATATAAACAAATGCCGCATTGTTGTCGGTATGTTTGATATTCGCTAAAGGTTCCATCATTAGATCTGTTGAATAATGAGAACTCAATTGAAGTAAAGCGATCGAAATGACTATGTGGAAGGTGGTACTCTGGATTGAAGAATTGTCGACTTGAAAAAGCAAAATTTAATATCCCGGAAATGCTATTAATTGGTTACAAAGGTTTGAGTCCACTTTGTGTCCACAAAGATTTGTGGCGTTTTTTTCATATCTGATCCTTTGAATGTGTCCATTCTGAATAAATTATCAACGTATACAATGCCCAATGTAATATTCACCTATTCCAAACCGTTCCTCTCCGTACGCAGGATAGACTATGCGAAACTAAACCCAAGGAATGATTGGAATGGTATGTTAAGACCTCTAGAATCTATACAAAAAGACTAGTGATCACTGCGCTAGTAAAACTGTTTTCTATCCTGGTAAAACTATGGATGCATTTGTCATACTAAGGCGCGAATTCGCTTAACTCCATCGGCTGCGGCTCACCGGTGCCGTTACATGAGGAGCAATGAATTTTCTATTACACGAGACGTGCGGCACGAGCAAACGTTCGCGTCCGTGAATTTTATTGTATGTTAATGATGCCGAACAAGGCATGCTCGTGGCACGACCGTAACGTGCTACTTGAGATTTGCTTTGTTTTGTGCTGCTAACTCACTCCTCACCACCCGACGATACGGTCCATCGCCCACAGCCCCTGAAACGAAGATCCGCTATCATCCCCCTCAGCCGATCGTCTGTCGCCAACGGCAGATTGATTGTTACGGGTGTGAAAGTGAAGGTTCTTCTCCCTCGATTCTTGGTTGATTCATTCATAAAACTCGTGTACGAAGGTGGATGATATGGATGGAGTGGAACATGTCGTCAATTTGATTTGCAACGCTTTTGCGTGGAGCTATAGGTATGGATGAGGGATCCGGTTAATAATGGAGCTGGTTTCGGGTTTGATCGTTGATGTATTATCTCGTACGATGGGTATGCGATCGCTAAATAAACAATGGAGCTGAACAAAACGTTCACCCATCTCGGGCGTGAGAACTCGACAGGTTGGAAGCGTGATTACAAACCGAATAAACAAAAGCAGAAGTGTTTTATTGCTAATTGAAAGATGATAGATGGCGCCCCAAGAAGCTGGAAGCTATCAACAATTGGTGATGAAAATTAGTTTACACTTCAGACTGGTTTTATTTGGTTTCTCCAATCACTTCACACTTGATGATCACACAAGCAGGCGTAAAAGAACCATAAATTGTTAGAGTGATATAATACTACAAACGAGACTGACATTGCCCTATAGATATTGACCCATTTATCACCTTTTTAATAGAACGATGATCATTGCCGATGGTGATGGTTTAGTGAAGTTCTACTAAACATTTTGTTGATGATGATGTAGCATTGTGATACAGAATAAGAATAAAGTCCTCAGAATATCTCCAATTTCCGGTGTTGGGATGAGTCAAGGAGCGGCGGGGAATTCCCCGATCCCGGCAAGAGATTGACCGGATGTAGAAAGAAGACTCAATGTGATTCATCACCAAGAAGAAATTACAATTGAAATAGAATTACTTTACAATTATCGCAAAAGCATGCATAATACTCGTCACATCGTATTGCCTCATCAAAGGCGATTGGAAAAGTCATTTTACGCCCGAAGCCATTTCGATCCGAGACAAATGGAATTTATGGTTTGGTCATTTATTTGATTGATGGAGTGGTAGATTGATGCTAGTTATTACACCAAGTGTTGAGTAGTCTAAAGTATAAACTTCCCAATGATGAAACATCAACGTTATTGTATTTTGTTTTCTCTTTTTCGTATAGATTCTCCATCGGCTGAAGTACTGACGGTAAGATCTGTCGATCTTTGCACTGAAGAAAATGGCAAGGATCACCACACTAAGCGGTATGAATTGATGAGCCGGGACGAATATAGTGGCAAGATACCGAAGCTAGTCGTACGCCGTGGACAACCGTTTCGGTTGCGCTTGATATGCGATCGACCGTACGATCGAAGTCGGGATGCGCTGAGTTTAATTTTTACCGTAGCCGATGAGGATCAGCCAACACACGGACATGCGACTTTGGTTGGTATTCCGGTCAATCAATTACCGGAGCAGCTGGGTGAACCACACGAATGGGGCGCAGCAATCGAGACGATCCAAGGAGATCTGCTGGAGATCTTAGTTAAACCGGCCGCAACGGCTCCAGTTGGTCAGTGGAAGTTGGACATCGATACAAAGTTGCTGAGCGATGCGTTCGGTAAAAGTTATTCACTTCCCCAGGCGTTCTACGTACTCTTCAATCCCTGGTGTTCGGATGATCTGGTGTACATGGAAGGTGTGTATGTGCTGGAATAGTTTCTGGACAACGTGTAGAAATAACACACTGTTTGCCTTTGCCTCCAGATAAAGCACACCGGCACGAGTACGTGATGAGCGACACGACACTCATCTATCGAGGATCGTACAACCGGGTGCGTCCTTCAGTGTGGAAGTTTGGCCAGTTTGAAAAACACATCCTGGACTGCTCGCTGTTGTTGATTGCAAAAATCGGTAAGGTTAGTGCAACGCATCGTGGCGACCCGGTACGGGTGTGTCGTGCCATCTCGGCAGCTGTGAACTCACCGGACGATGATGGAGCGTTGCTGGGTAACTGGAGTACAGACTACTCGGGCGGAACTCCTCCTACGAAGTGGGTTGGTTCGGTGGAGATTATGCAACAATTCTACAAGAAGCAGAAACCGGTCAAGTTTGCGCAGTGTTGGGTGTTTGCCGGTGTTGTATCAACGAGTAAGATTGTGATGATTAAATCCCAACACGCAGCAATATTAATTTGTTTTAATCTTGATAGTTGCTCGCGCAATTGGAATACCGTCCCGGGTGGTTACGAACTACTCCTCAGCGCATGACACACAAGCCTCACTGACGGTGGATTACTTCGTAGACAAGAGTGGTAAAATTATGGAAGAGATGAATGCCGACTCGATCTGGAACTATCACGTGTGGAACGAGGTATGGATGCAACGACCCGATCTGGGCATCAGCTCCGACGGGGACTACGGCGGATGGCAAGCGATCGATGCTACACCGCAAGAATCTTCCGACGGAATGTATCGCTGTGGTCCGGCCTCGGTACTAGCCGTGAAGCTTGGTGAGGTACTGAAACCGTACGACAACAATTTCCTGTTCGCGGAAGTAAACGCCGACAAGGTGTTCTGGAGATATACGGGACCACATCACCCGTTAAAGTTACTACGGAAAGATGTGCTAGGAATTGGGCTGTTTATCAGCACAAAAGCAGTCGGTCGTTGGGAGCGAGAGGACATCACCGCAAGCTATAAGTTTGCGGAGAAATCGGAAGAGGAACGTGCAACGATGCTGAAAGCGTTAAAGCAAGCTAACAGCTACTTCAGCCGGTATTATCTGAATGAGGAGTTTAACGAAGTGTACTTCAACTTTGAGTTGCGTGATGATATCAAGATTGGCGAAGCATTTAGTGTGGCAAGTATCGATTGAGGTTTTATGCGTATTGGTGAGTCAATGAGGAATTCTTCCACAGATTTTACTGGTCAAAAATCGATCATCAGAAAGTCGTCATGTGGTCGAGGGTTCCCTGCACGTTGATACCGTACTGTATACGGGCAAGGATCGAGATAGTGTAAAGGTGGATACGTTCTCCGTTACGCTCGAACCCGGCACCGAAGAGTTCATACGGATGGTGGTCGAGTTTCACGATTATTATCGCAAGTTGCGCGATCAGGCTGCATTCAACATTTCCTGTATGGCCACAGTACTGGACACGGAGTTTGAATTTTATGCCCAGGATGATTTCCGTGTGCGTAAACCAGATATAAAGATATCACTGCTCGGAAAGCCTGTATCTCAAGCACCTGTAGAAGTTCAGTTTACGCTTGAGAACCCACTGCCGATACCATTGCGCAAGGGTGTGTTCCATGTTGAGGGATCGGGGATAGGAAAGCCACTGCTCTTTAAGGTAAGGTTCTTTAGGAACTTGAGTTTAAGATACTGGAACAGTTGTGTAGCCACTCCGTTTATCTTTTAGCACCCGGAAATAGCAGCCGGAGAAAAGGTATCGAATACCTTCACTATGACACCACCCTACTCGGGACGCATGACGCTAGCTGCCAAGTTTACCTCCAAGGAGTTGGACGATGTCGATGGGTTCCTGGCGTTTATTGCACATCCACGACCGGAAGACATCATCATGGAGGTTGAAGATAACACTATCATTGCCCGTACCGACGTAATCGACTAGGGGACGCCAAAGAACTTGCCATTATTTAACCACTACTGAAACTACTCTCTCTTTCGCTCCTTGTCTATGTTTTGTATTATCCACTAACTGCCAACATGACGTTCGTAATGTATTAACATTGTTTTGAAAAAGTAAAGTTTATTTAATAAAATTATAATGTAAAACAAATTTAACAGTACACAAACCAACCAACCGACCAAGCAAAGGGGAGCAACAACGAAGTGGAGGAGTTCAGTCTTCGATTAAGCACTAACAGAATGGGATATATTGGAGTCATATGTCATGGGAAATGCGAGCGAGAAAAGTGGCGAATCCGGCTAGATTCCTTTTCCATACTCCGGTTTTGCGTTCGTTTCGAGAAAATGGTTACCCCGAGCAGTGGTGGGCGTGGCGTCACCCATCGGAATCGAATCAGAGCGACACTTGGCTTCACGAAACTCGTCCGCACTACGGCATGGATATGCTTTGAACGCTGTCGGACGTGTAACCGATTCGGCATAAAACTCGTACGAACGTCCGTGACTGCAAGCTCCCACGAAATCATCGATCCCGCCACATCCTGGCTGATTGACGCGTCCACCATTGGGCCAAAAGTCAACATGGCCGAGATTGCGATCATGCCCAAGCATGCCGGCACACGTGTGCATTACGTCGACAAACTGTGCATCGCTCGGATCAAGCAATTTGTCTGGCTGTTGATCGGTAAAGCCGGGAAGCGCTGGATCAAGTCCAGTTACGCGTGCCACCTTCCCGCTCCGTATGGATTGACCCGTGAAACCGGACGTATGTGCACCGAGGCTGTGACCAATGATGTGAACATCGTTCAGATTCGTACCGCGCTCCACCACCATCCGATCGATCAATCCACCGACGTGTCTGCCTACATCCCGCGTCGATGAAGCGGCCCGGAAGTAAAGTGTGTCCGATGCCAAAGGTCCCCAATCGACCACTGTAAGCGATGTAGGAAGCGATTAAAAAGAGTTTTCGAAAAACATCGAACATCCAAGTTACCGATCACATTAAGATCTTCCCGCTGGAGGTAGCTATTCTTGATGTTTTGCGACACAGGGCTAGTGATCGAGTTCTTCCATCCGTGTATAACGAACTTGGTGCGTAGTGTTGGATCGTAGGTTTCATTCAGCGCCAATGGTACAGCTGGATCATTGATGAAACGAAACGAGCTTGGTGTGTTGATCGTGGATCTACAAAGATCGAAGGGTAGGATTAATATCGAAGAGAAAAAGTATGCGTAACGCTTGACAAACTCACTGTCGGTAGTAGTAAAACACAACATCTTCGTGAATTTGGTTCCTTCTTCCGGTTGATGTGCTCGTATCATTCGGTTCAGTAAGATCAACAATGATCGGGTTGCCTTGGTCGTCCGGCATAAACATCCACGTAACGCCATAGTTCGGATCGACCGCTCGCAGCTGCTGTATGTCACAGTTTACTGGAAAAGAGATCACACAAGCTAATCGTCAGCGCACAAGCGGGAAGAACACAACGTGCTTTAATTGCACCACACTAACATTCAAAGAATTCCTGAAGGAATACATATTGACACATTAGCGGAATAAGGAATTCGAACATGCTGCCGAACGGTGCGAATTGTGCACATGAACTGATCGTACTAATCGTCAGTGTATCGTTACCCATCCATCCACCGATCAGAAGACACCATTAGACGTGTGGACATTACCGTTCATTAGCATCACACGGTAACGGGGGGGTGTACTTAGATCTAAAATGTACGACAAAAAAAAAACACCTAAACACACCTCGACCGCGACTGTTTGTACGGTTCCGCAAAGTTCATGGTGACCGATGCGAGAGATCACAATCGTGCCGATCATCAGTTTCAAGGCCCGATGCGACACTGACGGCTAGCCACTGCTAATAAACTGTATCACATCAGTACACCAACGGCATTATCAGCTGCGTGTGAGGAGCATATCGCGGTAAAAAAGAGGTAAGTGTGATTAACAAAATTGGGATCATTTGCAGAGGTTTGAACCGTGTCAACAACACTTGTTGGTCACCTTAGCTGAAGGTCATGTATGAGGTTAACTACGAGTACGAGTGGATGCATTAGCGTATTTGGACCATATTTTCGGAACGTGTTTCATTGACAATGATCGACGTGAATTTTGGGTATATAGACCTATAGATGAAAAGTGAGAGTGATATGGTGTCAATGTAACTGGATTTCGTGTTTCACTAATAATAACAGTAATAATTTCCTTTTATTGCTTTGCTTTTTCACGCACAACTCGTCGCAATATGTAGTTGCGTAGTATACGTACACTTCACAACAACGATGCACTAAGATCTCTCGCCCTAGGAGATGCTATACTATTGTGCTGTCCATGACACATTAAAAACTAAAATACTATTACATTTTAAGCTTGATTAATCAACAACTAATTCTTCTCAGTTCAACAGAAGCACAACCCCTAAATGGCACTACGATGTTATGCGAACGAACTACTACGAACCTGCGCTTAGCAGAAGAACAAACGTTAAAGCTCTCTTGATCTTCATGATCATCCGGCTCCCTGAACGCACTTTTCCATCAAAACCACCACCGAAACACTGAAACCATCGTCAACGTGTAAGGACAATTTATAAGGCACATAGGAGCGGAACCATACGTCCCTTGTCACCGTCCATGACGGTTTTTCGTGAGGCACAGTGACTTAGATAAACGTGTTACCCTACCACTATACGGCCCAAGTATTCCCGGCTTCGAAGCGTTAGCTTTTGATGACTAGTTGCTAGTTTTTTCTTCTATTATTTACACACGCTTACTTTACTGCCAGTGAGGTCTAATCGTTCAAAGTAGGCTGATTAGAACCGCAGTCACCTAGCCGATTGAATAGCCATTTTCCCTGTAACGCCTGAACGCGTTTTCCATAAAGAGCAGAGTTATCGCGTAAGAATTATATGAAACACCACAGCAGAGTCGACAATGGAATCAGGGGTTTTTTTATGTTTGGTAGGTGGAAAGTCGCACTTAATTGTGTTTCCTGTTTACTGCCTCAAGAAACCGGTTCTTGGTTTTGCACTCGGTCTACCTGCTTCACTTTCTATACGCTTCGTCAACTGAACGTGTGAGACTCATTAATTAGATAAAGATGACGTGTTTCCAACGGGAACAGTTGCTGGTAAAACACGAGAGCTTACGATAATCGATGGGGTTGGTGCAAGAATGCACCACAGACAAATACAGACTGGGTGGCGTCAGTGCGCCCCCTGAAATGCACTAGTGCGCGTTGAACATCGGCATGGAGTAGTGTTGCATTACGCTCGCTTCCTTCTGCTGTAACCGTCGGCGCAGATCCTGAAGGTAGAACGCATCGTCGATATCGTTGTCGCTAGGTGGCGCCACCGTTGCGATCGTAGTAGCCAGCGTGCTTGTAGCTATCGGTAAACGATCACCACCGTAGCGAGATTTGTCCTGTTCGAGAATCGTACGGATGTGCTCCTTCGTAACCTCGTTGGTACCGATGTGATTAAAGTACGGCCACTCATCGTTATTTTGATTCGGATCCTGCGAGTACGGTGTTGGAAAGTGATCGGCATTGTTGAAGGAACTGTCCAGTTTTCCCCACTGATCGATATCACTAATGAAAGGATCCCGATTAAGCCCGTGCTTGTGTAGAACGGAATCTTTTTTCTGCGGTATGCTGAACCCGGCCCATCGGCCGATCGCAAACGGTGCAGCCGGATTGGTCGATATTAGAAACATGCCCTCCGTACCGGATGGGCAATCTTCACCCGCAACAACTTGCACGTTATTCTGTGGACAGAAGCCAAGCAGATAGTACACGTAGCTTTGACAACTCCAGCCCCAAAAGCCTGTTAAGCTGCGGATCGATTCGGCATAATAGTCCGGTGCACGGTGATGACTACAAGCCATTGGGTCTGTTAAGAAGAGAGATTGTAGATTAGGTCAAGGCAATCTTAGAATAAACCGTCGTGAATACTCACTTTGTCCAGAGCTCCAACAACCTGGCTGTAGTATTCCGCCATTCACATAGAAATCCGCATGTCCACACCGTTCGATCTTTCCCTGCACCAGTGCATTCGTGTGGATCACATCTACAAACTCAGCATCGGACGGATCGAGTTTATCATCCGCAGCTGCCGTTATGAACAGTGGCATTGCGGGATCCAAACCGGTAATACGTCTCAATCGAAAGGGTCTCACCGTTGTGGAGACGTAGTTGGTAACCTGTGCTCCTAGTGAAAACCCAACCAGATGAATATTATCCGTTCCGGCATCGATGATTCGCTGAACCAGTTGACCAATGCATTTGCCAACATGCCGTGTATTGTGTACGGCCGATGGATAACACGGTCCATGGGCAAGATCACTCCAATCAACATAGAAGAGGTTATAATTCGCACGTGAAAGATACTCTGGAATGGGCGGAAATGACGATCACGTTAAGAAGACTCTAAAAAAAGCAAGGACCTATTATCGTACCTCCTTTCATGTTTATCAGTGGTGTCAGGAACATATCGGCATTGTAACCATGGATGATGACTTTAACAGGATGGGATGGATTGAAGTAGGACGTGCTAAGATTCGACTGCTCCCAGGTCTCATCGATATGGATATACTGTCGATCGTCGGGATTCGATCGGGTAAACAGATAGAACCGAATATCACTATCCGGACAGGGACGATCAACGATCCATACACAGTTTCCGATGTTGAAGCTATTTCGGCCTTTTTTAACCGAGACCGGTACCGGTTGGCAGGATGGCAGGAACAGAACGGCTGGTATGAAAAGCCAAAGATCGCACTATTAAAATTATTTTTTATGGCAAAATTATTACAACATTTTTATTTAAAAGATGCAATGTTGTTTGACGTTTATGATGTGTAGGTCATTTCTTAAGTAACTTCTATTCAAATCCAAATGACTTGTCAATCGACCTTTCTGTTTGATAATTTTTTTACACAAAAGCACAAGCAATTGATAAGAGGGAAGTGTATTCAATCATTTAGCTAGATAATGTAAATAGACGATCAACTCCTTAAAAGATAAGTAGCATGATAACGAACACTTAAGTGTTCGTGTAGTATAACTTCAAAAACGGGTTGTCAATGCCATGGTTCATGTTGATTTGATAAACAATGCCTCACCAAGAACTGCCAGTGCGTTCCAAAGCGCTCGAGAGTGGAGCAAATTCCCGCTTCCCATGTTTTATGTTGCTCTCATCACCTATATGTGGAACGATCTGCTTCCGAGGTATTTTGTATGTTACACACTGTGTGATAAGCACTATTACATACGTCGCCGTGTACGTGCTAAACAACGCTTATCAATCGTAATCAACACACTATCACTTTAATTACGCACCCAAAAAACGCAAACGCACGGACAGACACACGCATACACTTCTTGTCGTTTGTTTTTTCAAAGTTGTCGCATTTTAGTGGCCATTAAACAGGGAACGATGGGTTTTGTACCGGAAACGGGTTAGACACATACGACACACCCATTCAACGGTTTAGAGCGTTTTCTTCCTTTCATCTACTCACTCACACGAAACTCCCTAACGCGGACAAAAGCGCGTACAATTAGCAAAACGCATCCGCAAACCTTTACCGCACGGATGAAACTAAGAAACTAATGGATTCATGTGGGTGGGCCCCAAACCGTAACCGATTTCACCGCTGATTCTGCTGCACCGGTATCGCACAGGACGCGGGCACACACGCGAAGGGTTGCTGGTTAAATATTCTTTACGCGTTCCCGCGCACACATGGTGTTGACGCGAAAGTGTTTTGCGCGTGTGATTTCCCTCCTTTGGCCCTTTTTTTTCTCGTTGCTTTTGGCGCAAGCTATATGTGCCAGGTGCGGTGCGTATTCACTTGCCGCCTTTATGACACTAAATCGGGTGACGGTTTCACTGGTTCTCGTTAGCAATTCTTTCGCGGTTGCGCTTTATCGATTTTCACTCACAAATGACCGATGACAACATAGAAAAACTGTCCAGAAAAAATGATCGATCCATCTGGACGGTTCGCTTGTGACTGACCGGGGTATACGTGGGTAAACCGTGAATCAGGTTGCACCGCGAACCGGAGGGTCGAGTGAAAGTTAGTTCCGTTCGTCTACTAAGACGAAAGTCGGTTCTGCTTTTGCGTGTTTGCTAATGTTAGCTTTCCGCGTTTGTTTTGGCGGTCACGGTGAAAGAAGGAAGTGATAGCGCGACGGTGCGTATCGTTTCCATGGAAACACTGTGCAAACGTGTAAACTAAAACGGAGCGCGAGTTTATTAGAATACACGAATGAAAATAGACCGTACTTAGGAAGAACCTAAGCGGGGGGATGTGCTTTCTTATTACAACATGCGGCTTTAATTGATTTGCACTTGTCGTAGGTTCCGCTGCGTTTTGTTACTGAGGTTTGTTTTGTTTATCAGAGTTTCAAGCGTTGTGTGACTGTGTTGGTGACATACGTTTAAAGGCGATTGGTATAAGACAGGGGTGGCAAACCTAAGAAATGATGTGCAAATTACAATATTTGCGCAATTCTAATTTTTACCATTATGTGTGCTGTTCTTCTCTTGTACTCTTTCTCTTTACAAATCAAAACAGAATTAAACGTTCCTTCTATCATTCTTATCCAAATTTTCCTAATAAAGATTTTTTTTCTTTAATAATTTTTTAACTTTTCGAGTTTTCCCAAAGTTTTCTACAATTTTCACATGAAAAATATATTTTTTTGAAATTAAATCTGTTTTACCCTTTTTCTGCCATCATTCACTGTTGTATTAGTGGAGTTTAGTCGAATAATATAAACATTTGTTTATTATATAAACAAACAAACACTTTTAATTACTGTCTGATGCAAAAACAAATAATTAAGAGAATGCAAAAGAAACTAGTCAATAAAAAAACCCTTTAAAAATCTGAGCATATTATTTGTCGCAGGTTCGACACCTTTGCTTTTGGGGGAAGAAGCATGAACGCGCGTTGCAAACATTAAAAGAAAACCGGTTAAACAAAGCCGTAAAATGCAACACAGCATCGGTGCAAGCATGCAAATCATTGAAAAATAATCGTTTAAAATTCATAATAAAATTTACGCATGATTTACAAATCTTCTCATGAGCCATGACACTTTTTGCAATTAATTGTGAAATTGTTCAAAAGCTTTCTGTAATTTTTGTTTGTTTATTTCATATGCGCGTGAGCGGTTTTATTTTACAAAGCCTTACAATTGTACTCAATATAATTCAAATTAGCCTTAAAAACGATTTATACACTGTGCACTGCAAATAATAGATTCAATCCGTCACTAATGTACTAAGGATCTATTATTTTAGTAATCACACTCGCTGCTCTTCTAATACTTTCTAAATGGCTTTTTTACCGACGATTTTTTTCGTGTATGTGTAAATGATCAGCACCCATTTTCCTTTCCAACGCCGGACAGATCCAAACGTCCAGAAACTCGTTGCATCGTTGAAGGTCGTCCGGCAAAGAGATGGCGGTACGCGCTTAACCTACCTGATCAAATCACTACCAAACAACAAATTACCACCGTAGCGCGCGAGTACATCATGGTGAGGCAATCGTAAATGTGCCCCGAAGAAGTCATAAGCCCAGCTGATCCCGATAAATCACCAATAATGGTTGTATATTAGTGTGTTTTCCTTTTTTGTGTGACTCTATTTTAATACAGCTACTAGCACACTTCTCGATTGCCGACACCGTCTCGGTGCCTTATGCCATGATCTTCAGTAATGAGCCCTCTCGGTGCGAGACTTCGGTAGCACTTCGTCAAATTCATTTTATTACACTAAGCCTTTTTTTTAACTCCCACTTTTATTGCGAGTTTATGCGAGTTTATGCGAGTGTGTGTTTGGGTTGGTGTTTCACTTTTTAAATGATGTCGATCGACCGGTAGTGTGAAGCAAAGGTGAAATCTTCCGCGTCTCCATTGCATTGAGATCTTCTGTACTGATTGCTTACTCGCTCGGTGTGGGCAATGGAATGAATTCTATGTCGCGAACTCTTTCCGGTTTCTTTGTGGCACTAATGTGTTCTATACGTTCTACACTTTGGCAAGTTAGCACATTGAAGCAGTACTGGTTGGATGGTACGGGTATTATGTCACCGTGCTGTGCCAAAGATCTTGGATCTTCGCGTTTCGTCCATCGTCCAAGCGGATCCACCCCTTAAAGGCCCATTGCAAATGGAGACTTTGGGTTCGTAGGTACAAAGTATACTCCCTCGACACTGTGGGGGAGGCAAAGAAGAAACAGACAAAGAAAAGGACAAGAAAATAGTAATTGTTTAGCAAAACGGTACAGTAGGTCATCGATGGCCCGAAATGTTGGATTTTCGGTAGGACCAGGAAGTGTCGACCCACTGTCCAAACCTTCGACATTGAGGAAATATTCTCAGGTACTCTGTCAAGCAGATGGAATTCGGATCCATTCATTGATGCGCTACTCACGTATTCGAACAGTACTCGCCCATCAGTATGCGATTGGTATCGTGCACATTGTTGTTTTCGCTGTCGAGGGCCGCGTCTGGTTGCGACGCCTCTTCCTGCCGGCTGCTATCTTCACCGGCAATCAGCGATTGTTGCTGCTCGACACGATACTTACAGAGGCCGAAAAAGTATGCAAAGTAACTGGTGCACCGTGTCGCCCAGAAACCGTGCTTGCTGTTGATCGATTCCGCAAAGTAGGCGGCCGACATCTTGTGGCTGCAAAGGGGCTGATCTGTCGAAAGGATCGCGATCGTGTTTTTGGAGTAGCAGAATGGGAAATTAGTTCCATTTTGAAACACCTCAAACGGGGTTGCGGGGTGATCGTACGGCACTTACTTGAATCTCTTTCACACCCCGGTTGATTTTGTCCTCCGTTCATGTAGAAATCGACATGGCCGCATGCCTCGATCTTCCCGTAGACGCCCGCATTTGTGTGGATCACGTCGACAAAGTCTGCATCGCTTTGGTCCAGCTTCCAGTGAGGTCGGGCCGTGGCAAAGAATGGTAATGCTGGATCGAGACCTGTCCATTGAGAAGGAGCAAAAGATTTTAAAGTATAAAAATGTTCCACATGTCCTATCCATTGAGATCATCTTGTTTGGACATGACCTCGCACAACGATTTGAGGAAGCATTGCTTCAACATGAAACGAGCAAAAACGCACGCGCACAATGACGGTCATTGAAGTAGGGCTTTCTTTTTTTTATCTACTAAAAACCGTTTGAGCTTTGAACTTGACACAAAACTGCTGGAGGCAAATTGTAGAAAATTAAAACGCGTACACCACATGGCACATTATGACGGGCGTCGATGACATTGACATTAGTCGCTCGTGCTGAGATGAAGGTACGGAAATGATGTGTGTGTACTACAAGTACCCACAAGATCAAATGCACAACCATTTAAGATCAAAAGACTTCTTCGATCTTGTAAACAGTGTGAGGTTATGCAATAAAAACGCAACGCCACTTTGGTCTGGTGATGTTCCTTTTTTTTTGTTTTTTTGGCCTGCTGCCACCTTTTCGAGGATTAACAATTGACGGTCAATTTGACTTCAATTCAATGGTTAATTAGCATTTACACATTGAGAGAAACCCGGCAAACAGGTTTGTTTTCCATGTGCAGCTTTTACCGATTGGCCGACCGATGTTTGTAGATTCGTAATTAATGTGTGACCCTCTTTCTCGCTCGCTCGCTGTTTACTGTGGCGGGTCATGCAAGTTGTTTGAGTGTCTTACCGGTGAGAAATATGCAAAACCCGACATGGTTCTCACTTTCAACAGGTGTTCTGTTAGCGTGGACAGAACTTTTTCCGATTGGATGGAAATAATGTCAAGAAAGTGTGTTGACTAAACATAGGTATGTGAAGATTATGTATAGAAAATTGAGAAGAAAAAGAATATTTAATTGGAAAGTTGAAAAATTAATCATTTCCATGGCAATATTTTTAAAGGTTCTTAAGAGATTTAAACGAGCGGTGAAGTAGGAATTTGCTATTTTTTTGCTCGGTTATAACGACCCGGAATGATCGAGGGTGGTAAAGTAGGAATTTACTTGGATGATGCTTATTTGTTATTTACGTTTTATCGTAACTATTTTTGATTATTTTTATTTTTTTGTTAAGTAAGAGTTATTAATTATAAATAATATACAAATCATATTTTTTGGATACTTTTGATGAAATTCCATTTTTTATAATCTATTTCTTTGTTATTTGAATATATGTATGTAATAGAAAAAAGTGAGTCTGAATTAATAATTTGAAATATACGGAACAAAGTTCTGAATTTTAAAAAATTAAAAGCATTTGGAATGAATTATTTTTTTTCCAGGAAACAAATCTTTTGTCTGAAAATTAAATTTAAAAGATCGTTACACACCCTACCCAGTGCTGCTAATTTAAGCAGCTCATTAGCAGATAAAAGCGATAATCTTTAACATCTCGATAGAATCTGTTACTTCCCCCATTCGAGTGCAGATGACCGGTATACGATCGCGGTTTTTGCTGCTTAATCTAGCTGAAAGGATCATTGCACCAGATCAGTAGCTAGGTCAGTGCAGTTCAGTGTTAAAATGCACCGTAAAACCGAACTGCTTCGGTAAGCATCCAGTGACCAATCAACCGCTAAGCAGATCAACAATTACGAAAGATTTCAACGAAGCGACGAACCGGCCATTTCAATGTTTCAAGAATTATTTTTTTATTTACGAAATTATTCGAGCAAAAAGCACATGGAAAGCTTGTTAAGGTGCTCCAAGGGTGGATGTGTGTGTGTGTTTGTGCGTAATATTTCAGTAAATTTATCACCATTCACTTGCTGATTTTGATCTTACTTTCGTCTTGATAGAACGCGATCGGAGACTTCGGAGACCATTCGGAAGTTTATGATGCAAACGGGTTTTTTTTTTGCTAAACATACTGTTACTTGCTGGGAGCAAAACCTCTTTTTTGTTCGTTCCAAACGATCCGATCTTCAGTGCAATGAACGCGTATGTATAAAAATACATATTACCCACACGGCACGCCACCGAAGGTACCGTTCGCGCACAAAATTATGCCAAACTGTCACTCGGTCAATGTGAACCACTACTCACGGGTTAAACACGCGTGCCCGCACACTTGTGGCACCGTCGGGTGCGCGTAAACATATTGGCCCCCCCGGAGACTTGCCGCTCATCGGGAGTACGTACCTGTGATACGGCGGAACTTAACGCCAATCGATTTCTCCAGCGCATTGCTGGTGAAGCTTAGCACGTGCGCACCGAGACTGAAACCGATGGCGTGCAGATCGCGGGTACTAAATTCCGGATGGTTCGCCTGTAACCCGATCAGGAATGTGGCCGTACATTCGCCCGCCTGCTTCGTGTTGAAGGCGGCCGTTGGATAGCACGGAAGCCGGGACAGTTTTCCCCAATCGACAATGAAGACGTTCGTGTTCGGTTTTCGCAAGTACGCTGTCGGATATAATGGAGACGAAAAAACAAATTGTTTTTATTGGATTTTGCTGAGCTGCCATTCCCACCCGCTCACTTACCTTTGCGGATCATTTTGGTAGCATTGAAATCGATACTACCGCCATATCCGTGTACGATCATTTTGTTAGTATGATTGAGCGAAATGTGTTCCGGTACGTGTGGATCAATGGAGTCGAGCAGTATTGGGCCATCCTTCGGGTGCTCACTGGAGAAGATGTAGAATGCGATCGTTTTGGATGTGCACGGTTCCTCATACTGGAACTGGCATGGTCCTATCGAGAACTCGTGACCAAGAACAATGTCCCATACGAAGCTCAAGAGGAGAACAAGGCGTAAACACTGGGACAGATTACTTGGCTGCTTATGGCACATTTTTCGACCTATGGACACTTGATCACGGTTACGAGTACACACTCTCACTATCGGCGAAAGATCAACACCTCCAATCGATTGTCGATCGTGTAGATTGTCAGCTGTGTCATCGGATCAAATGATTGGCATCGATCGCGTACCTGTCCGTAGCCAATTTCGTTTTCGGGACACTACACTCACACGCACACACTACTTTGTCCTACTTGGTGCTGTAATTTAACTTGTTGCCCGTACACTTTCATTACAATTCCATGTCCATCCAGTTGGATTGCCGTCGCACTTCTATTTCTGCACCGCATTGAGACACACCGTACGCACTGTTGGCCGATCGATTTAGTGGGAATCGTACTGAAAATTAACAACTCACTACATTTGGGACCGTTGAGATGATGATGATGATGATCGGTTGCTTTCTTGCACAATAACAAACTGACGAAACGAAGTGTTTTAAAGCCGGGCGTTTGCTATAGTACAGGGTGGGGATCGAATGGCGTTTTCTGTGGCCGTCTTCGCCAAGTGCTGGATGGAACGAAATGCGTGAACGCGAAAGGATGAACACGATTCGGCCCGATGCGTATACTAACCTCACTCGATGACACTCATTTTGGTGGACCAAACGATCGAACTACTTAGCTGGTAAGATGCAAAGGATCGAACGTCCGAATGGCTACTGAACTGGAACGCACACCGTATCCGGCGTCGGCACAGGATCTGCAACCGTAATGGAAGCAAATTTCCCGCCAACTTAACGTTCTATTTCCCACTCACTTTCGATCGTACGCGTTGCGAGTGCAACTGACTACTTACTACTGGCGCTGCACACACGTGGCTGTGTATGTCGCGTATGAATTTTGCTAATCCTATTCCGTTGTTGCACCCCACGGCGCAGCATTTGGTGGGGGATTAAAACGTAGCAATATGATGATGATGATGATGGGTGGGAAAGACGAGTTTTTTTCTTCGCTCTTCGTCTTCTGTATATGAATAATAATGATGATACCCGGTCGTGTCACGATACGGCCTAATAATGGTGAGAAGCAGTGAGAAAGAATTTGTTTTTATATGCCCCGCATCGCACGCATGGCGTGTCACAAAACCGGAGGGGGTAGAACACGTTTTGTTCTAGGGTGTTTGGGGGCACAGTGGGCGTTCCGTTCCGTTCCGGTCATAATTTCAACAGCTTTTTTGTTTGCACATGTGGTGTTCGAGCGTGGTTGTGTGGATTTTGGAGTGAATTTGTTAGAAGAATGAGAATAAAATTGTGACAAGAAAATGATGAATATAGAGGCGAAAAAGTTCACTAAAACTTTTTTCTAAATAAGTGTCTAAATGTTAAAATAAGATCCACATATGTAGATACCGTAAAGTGAAGCAATCATGAAGCAAATAGCTGTGCTTCCTTGTGAATCATTTACGTGAGATAAACGTTTGAAGGCTCCGTTTGCTGTGTGCAATCGTTCTCTACAGAAACCGTGCTGACACTGATGAAGCTACTACCCCTTAACCAGTATGGAAAATTCCAAACAAAAGTGCCAATAATAGTGTATTCGTTTCAAAATTGTAATTTATTTCTTTGCCCTTTTGCAGTGAAAATCTGCAGTCATTATTACAACTTCCTGATGGCGATCGATACGGCAATCGCCTTATGGTGGAGTTGATTACTCTTGTGCTACGTGAGAATTGTGATTGAAAGATGCTGATGATAAAATGAAACGTTGGTAAAGAGCCTACACAAACATACACACACAAACGCACACACACTGGAAATTACTCGCATGATGAGATGAGAACTTAAAAGCTAGAATGATTCTTCTGACTGGTTGACTGGTTGACTGTGGAACGAATGTATGATGTCTCCGGCTGGAAGAATCTCCTTGGTACGAGTACGATTGGTTTATATGCAACACCGCTGATCTCCGGGCATCGTCGGATTCGATGGACAGAAGGGTGGATTATTGTCTTTGATGCAGTACGAGCCGGCGGCACTGCAATGAGCATAAGAATAAAAAGGCGATGGTTAAGAGGTGAATACAGAGTTAACGACCTACAGTTAAAGATCGTGTGGTTCTCACTAGTGTGATCCTTAGCCTTTGTGGTATTGTATGGGTGCGATCTATACATCGTATAGTGTGGTTTTAAAGTTTAATAGGGTATAATCAGTGGCCTTGACATATCAAAGAGGTATTTAAAATATATGGATATACTGTAGAGATAGACACGAATTCTTTAGACGTGTCTATATGCATCTGCTTAGTAACTTATAATCTTCATAAGGTTTTCGCCTGACCATAACTATCGCACATTTAACGCTAGATTTGCTAGAATAGTCATTTTGACTGACATTCTTTCGTCTAATTAAACTTTGGAGCTGAACAATTCTAACGTAGTTTATGTAGGTACGGCATATTGTCAAGGCTTTGATACGAACTACGAAAAAAAGACATTATCCAGTTCTTAAAATTAAACTTCCTAACCATAAACCATAACCATAAAACTATTCAAAACTATTAAGAATTAATTTTGATTGTCGATTGAAAAAAAAAGGAATGAAGGTAATTTAATGATTTTTTTGCTTAAATCTAACGTTTAATATGCCTTCTACAAAAAAAATCTTTTACGCCCTACCAACCGGTCATATGCTGGTTGGCCAAAACGTTAAACAAATCTCACCAAAAACAAAAATATTAACATTTTTCAATTTCAATGACAATTGCCCATGGCCGTTTAGACTTCAAAATTGTAGGATTTGATCTTTCGTTTGATTTTTTTTTACTACAAAGCTTCGGACAGAGTTAGCATTTGAGAACCTTCGGTAGGCGATCTTTGGCAAAATGATATCCT
Organism: Anopheles funestus; assembly: GCF_943734845.2. NCBI lineage: Eukaryota > Metazoa > Arthropoda > Insecta > Diptera > Culicidae > Anopheles > Anopheles funestus. Next base: position 79,272,339 of record NC_064598.1, on the reverse strand, counting down.
TAACATATTCTTCACTAAAACCTTCAGTCGCTTCTTCTGGTGATTGCCTACTGTTGACTGACCTCGACTTTAGCATAACCAAGTTCATCTTGTTCTGGTATTTTTTCACTGTTTGGTTGGCATTAACCTTCAGGTGGGAACGAAGAGACTTTGCTATCGATCTTTAGAGTCTGCCAGAAGACTCTTTGGCCTTTCCCCAGATAGGTGAATATTTATATAAAATGTCCAATGGAATGCATCAATAGGTGGAGAGGAACTCGTATAAAAAATCACCAAAAAATCTGTCCATTTTTTTATGCATACGTTAAGTTATTTTTGGTTATTTTGGTTTGCTCGGAAGTCTTACTTTGGTGGTGTTTTCAAGCCCATCGGTATGGCATAACCCATCGCATAGCCGAACCGTCGTCGTCCCTGACGGATACCGGATAGCACCGCATTAGAAGGACATCGACGACTGCACGGTTCCGCCATCGGTTCATGTCCTTCGTACAGTGACTGTGCCAGGTAGCAAATAGCCCAGATGTGGCTGCAGAGGTTTATATCTGAAAGAAAGCGTGTTGAAGAGTGTTATTGCTGAAGAAAGGAGTTGCTTCTGCATATAGTTACTTGTGCTATTTCCACAGTACGGTTGCCGTCTGCCACCGTTCACACAGAAATCGATGTGTCCCACACGACCTCCCTCACCGTAATGGCCAGCATTCGTGTGTATGACCTGCACGTATTTGGCATCTCCCTGATCGAGTCTATTAACGCCTCCCGGTTTGATGAGTGGCCTGGCAGGATCCAATGCTAGAACAAATACAACAAACGTATAAGTAAGAACTAATTATTCTTAGAGTTCTCAACATTAAGTTCTCAACTACCTATAATGCGCTCCATTCGAAAGTTGAGATAGTTCGCCATCAAACCACAGATGTGAGCCCCAAGCGAATGGCCAACGCAGGTTGTCTTCTCTACCGGTAATCCAAGATCGCGCAACTGCATCAAACTCTGTGCCAGACAGGTCGCTACTGAACGTATATTGTACACGGCTGCGACATAGCACGGTGGCTGACAGAGGGCACCCCAGTCGACAAGAAAGACATTGTATCCACCGTGGTTAATGTATGCTGGAGACGAAAAAAGAAGTCACATTACAGATGGATTTAGTCTTCGAAAGCACACACACTTACCATCTCGTAGAACCGCAATCGGTAGCGTATCATCACCGCCGGCGTACCCGTGTATCAGAATGATGTTCTCCTTCGCATGATCCCATTCCGTGTTGTTCAACCAATCCCGAAGCCGATGATCGAACTGTGGTAAAATGGAAGGGAACAAGCACATTAGCTAGTACCTGCACCGTACCAGATAAGGGGAGATTGATGGTGTGGCCTTGTCAGCTTTACCGGCAACAAAAACTAGAACTATGTCAGAGGAACGATTGATAACGGATGCGTTGGACCGCCATTACCACCGCTGCGGCTGACATTGATCAGGGCCAATAGGCCACGGATGTTGTGTGGTGGTGGTGGTAACACGATATGCAAAACAAAAAGCAAACACCACACACGCACTTTCGAAGGCACCGTTGTGGTTCAATAATTGAGGTTAATAAACTGTTTGAACCCGCTCGACGATCGGATTCCGTGCGCTGATCGCAGGGTGGTGCTCGAGGGAGTGGAACTTGGGAATGCATATTAAAAACTGCTCTTCCTTTTCCACCCTCGCCTTTTGACACCTTTCCATCGATCAGTGTGATTTATGTCCGCATACACAATTTATGCATGCCCAACACGTTTGCCGGTTGATTCATTCACGAGTTCGACGCCAATCATCGCCATCGCCATTTCCGAACCGACAGCAGGTTTCCGGTGTGGCAGGTATGGTTCGGGTGTTGGTAGCATAAAATGTCTACCTCCTCCTCGCCCGTGGGGGTTTACTCGCATGACACTTAGTACCGATTAGTTTTGGCATCGCTGCCAATACCGGACGAAACCGACGACAAAGACAGTTTTTGGGGGTTTGGATGTTTTACCATCCGCGTGGTGTTGGGGTGCGTGTCAGCGATTGTGATGGTGGTGCTACGGTCTAATTAGTGGGTGACCACGGCCAATTGGAAAGTACCCTTGCCGGGATCTATGTCAAGAACGGAAGGATTGTGCAAAGTGACCGAATAGTATTTTTACTTTGCACGATGATTTTTTTACGATTAGTGAGAGAAAAAATATAAATTCATTTAACGATTATAGGATAACATTATTGTCCTTTTCGTGGTTTTATTTTTTGAATACTTGAGTAGGCCCATATAAAAAAAAATATTTAAAATATCACTAAGATTTCACATATACAGATATGAGTGATTTAGTATATCGATGATCGAATAGCGAAGATTATCGAACCATGCGAAGATCACCTGAACTTGCCTCCAAAGCGAAGACTGACCAGACAGGGTTTTCAAGGGTATAATTGACATTCTCATCGCAACAACATTCCACCGACGCTCAATAGTTTTGTTGAACAAGTTAAGCCAATCTTCTGTTAAATTCAACAATTTGCTGTCAATTATGCAAATCAATTATATGCTCGAATAAAACATCAACATGATGAACATGTCAATCATATCTTCGAAAACCCTGTATTTTCTTTTTCGTGAAATATAAGTCCAGAAGATCATGATATACCAGGCATGATCTATCATGTCGTCAATAGAAAAAGAAGAATTCGAGTTATAGTAAGTAGAAAAAATCACTAAAAATATTGAATACTTCAAAATGTATAAAGAATTTGTAAAAAATTATTTTGTTTACTATTGCAAATAGTTGCTTTAAGCTAAGCAAGCGTTTATCTGTTACTATATTGCTTAAGCTTTCATTGAAGAGACAAATTAATTTTATTAAAATTAACATTAATTAAATTGAACGATAAAATTTACAATAAAAATAATAAAACTTTACAACAAATTAATAGAATTTTATGTTTAAAAAAATTTTACAATAAAGCTAATTACATGCTACATAAATTCTACAATAAAGCAAATTAAATAAGGATTGTTGCAATTGTTTATTAATATTTGTTAGCGAAACCAACTATCATTTAACAGAAGGAACTGAAGGAACTTTGAGTATTTGTGGTAGTCTATTCTTCTATTAGCACATGCAATAACTTATGAAAGGAAATAAAAAAATTCTCAATGTGTTTATTGGACCTTATATCCTTTGATTGCTTTCTTAACTTTTTGCAACTTTTGGCCAAACAATCTACCCATAGACATATAATTCTATGTAGTTAATGACCTTGCCTTAGTCCTATACCAACTGTACTAAGTGAGAATGGTAATAAATACATAATACTATATCCAATTTTAGATCAAGTTTCGGTTAGTCGAGCCCCCGATTTCGGTTGTACTTTAGGCGTAACCCATGTCCAGTGCAGATAGTAATATCGAAGTAACGCAAACTAATCTGATACGTCCACAAATTAGCGATTAGCTTAGGTCAATTTTACGCCAAACCGGTGAACATTTTTGACTCCTTTCCGTTTACACTTCCCTAGCTCAAAAAAGGGATTTACCGTGCCGGAATGCATCGATAATGAACTTCAAAAAGCAACATTACGTCAAGCCCTACACAGAGCCGATGGCGTAACGATTTCCCTTGAAGCCACTCGCACGTGCCACAAACCCAACAAAAGAGGTTCCACCAGCCACCAGCCACGGGGGCTTCGCTTATGCTTATGCTAAGGTTATGTTAGCGGCTGACGCCAGTTCGTGGACTGGTACACGCGGTCTCCTTCCGTACCACCGCGGCCCGCGAATGGAAGCGAGCTTTGCATTTTTATTGCTTCTTTCATTGCAAACGACTTGGGCCGAAAGGAAGAAGCAAAAAAAAAGCGAATCAAACCAAACCAGTTATTAACAGCGTGTATCAAACGGATTGCGTGAATTCGCTGGTAGCCGTGGTGTACGAAAATGCACTTGCAGTCTGCAAAACAAGTGCATGCTGTTCACTTAAGCTCCTTCCCTTTGCTTACACCCTTGCTTGACTGGAGGAGTATGGGCAGAGGCCGTTAGTTAACGCAACCTTGACGTTCAAAAACGAGTCTCGTGCCCTCCCCGTTTGGAAAGGCTCGTAAGTGGTGTTCTCCTTTGCCGGTGTCTTTAGAAGATTTATCACACACACACACACTCTCTCGTAAAAGGAAGGATCGAGTTGGTGAATTTTAGCACCTTGAAGATGTTAGGCTTAAACAGAAAGCTCTACAGCCTTACCTTAAACTTATCCTTCACGATGCCGGACGTGTAGAGGTAGATGCTGATATCCTCATCCGGACAGACGTCCTGCCCGTTGCTTCGCTTCCACACGCAATCCTCCCGCGTCGTGTTGAACGCATCCTGATCGCCGAGATAGAGGGCCTGCGCCAGAAGATGCTGTGCCTGGGCGTCTATAAATTGGTCTTGCGGTTGGTTTTTTTTGTTTTGCATGTTTTTTTTTCGTTTGTTTTTATTTATTTTACCGTGGGGATTTTTTTATTTTATTTTATTTTATTTTTTGGGGGAATGGGTTCAATTGTTTATTTTTCCACCACGAGAAAAAAACCGTAAGACGTATAAAACCAAGATCGAATCATATGCTTTCACAAAGTTGGGAAATCGAATGATAACGACAGGGTGCGGGGTGCTGGTGGTGTTGTGAAGGTGAAGCGAGAAGTTTTGGCAGAAAACATTACCATCCAACATGATTATTATGGTGAGTGAAGAGAAAACAAAAACAAGATGACACGAAAAGGACACGAAAACAGAGGAGTGAGCTTGTGTGAGTATTTTTTTTTTTTTTGGTTAAGAAATAGGAAGCAAAAAGATAGTATAACAGAGAACGAAGAAGGTGTCAACATTTGGTAAGGTTGTGTCAAACAGTTTTAAATCATCATTGTGTCAATTGAGAATGTGACAACATGAGAAAGAGAAGATAGAAGAACCCATTTGCGTATTTTTATTAAGGGAAAAGTCGGAAAATGCCACAAAAAACATACACACACACACACGTACCTTCATACGAGCTTAAACTTAGCTTTGAAAAACCCCAAAAAGGGATTTTCCTTTCTTTAGTAGGCTGGTAGCATAACAGTAAGAAAGGTTGTGATGGAAAAAGGAGGAATATTAGTATCCATGGAAACAGTGCTTTTACAATGCACCGGCCGATGCATGCTGGCCTGTTATGTTGCTAGTGTGTGTGGGTACTACTACTGTTGTGCGTACGGTTACTACTTCGGCTAGTAACCGTGAACCGTGAAAGTGATCGACTTCCTCACATGCTGCTTTTTGCGCATAGTTGTGCATACGCACACGAAATGCCACAATACACACGTACACAAAAGCGATATGATTCGTGTCGTTGGTTTTCTATTGTTTTTTTTTTGTTCCTTTCGCTCTGTATTTGTGTGTGCGGTTGTGTTAATTAACACGCTTCCATTGTTTGTCTCCCGTATGGGGAGATGCATGTTTGGTGTTTCGATATGAAACTCATCTCAGCACGACACGTTACTGCAGAAACTGTTTTTTTTTGTGGTAAAATTTATGTTAATTTGAATGCGGCAACAGCGATGATCAAAGTATTTTTTTCTATTTAATTTTTCAAGCAATAACCACAACGAAGGGTTCGTCGCTTGATAAAATGAAGTCACAGACACAAGAACCAAGAAAACGCACAAACTCGTTGCTTTCTTAAGGGGGTGGGGGCGCGATCTCTGTACGAACGGCTTGTTCCTACCGATTTACTCACTACAATGCATCCTCCCTTTATCCTGGATGATGGGATGGAATTCGAACTCAATGAGCGGCAAAGGGATCACACTTACAAATCATAACACCACCGCTAAGCAGCATCGAGCAGAGGACGATCTTTACTAACAGCACCATTTTTAAGCCACACACCGATGTTCTATCGACACCACCGACACTACTGACCACTGAGCGTTTCTTCGTTAGGCGTTCGGCTGGACAATCCAAGCCCTGGCAAGCGACTAACCAACCGACGGTCTGCACTATTGCTACCAAGCCACAAACTGCAGCCTACCAAAGTCGGTCGCGGGCCGGTCTGTAGGTTTCACCCTGCTTGCCTCTCTCTTGCCTCTTGCCCTATCGATGAGCCATTGATGCCCTGCCCATGAACGGGTCTACTGCACGCGGCCATGAGCTAGCGGTACCGAGCCGTTCATCGTTTTGTGCTGGTAGAAATGAACGTTTCGCGTTTGGGTTCACGCAAACCACGATGCTTTATGTAAGATTTTTTTTTTTAATCGATGGTTTAAACCGTTACATAGATGCAACACCTTTTGCTCACCCGTCTAGGTGGAAGTGGAGGCTGCAAATTGGCAGATAATTGGTTTGGTTGGTTGATAAATTCATTAGAACGATAACGAGCGGTTGACAAATTTTTGGGTGGTGGAAAAGGATGAGAAATACACCAAGGATAAATGTCAAGAGCGTTTGTAATTAATGATCGGCATGTCAATGTTGATATGTTTGTATGGTTCTAACAAAGGTTGGAGGATCGATCTATACGGTAAGTCAGTCAGTAAGTGAGTTGTGTTAGTACACAACACTTTTGTTTTTGAGCGAACACTGTTTATATGATTTTGTTTAAAACACAAATTGTCATAACAGCTTATTTTGCTTGGAAACTTTGTGTCTCCCCCCACCTGTTCCCAGTTTAAAGATAAATATTGTTAAATGGCCCTACCGTGTTGAAGAAAGTCATAAACTTCATCTTCATATTACACAACATCCACAAAACATCTCCATCAACACGAACAATGGACGTAAAGCGTGAAAAATGTTTTTGCTCGTTTTAAAATAATTTAAAACACTCCATTAGAAATGCCACAAATTAGCTGGGTTGGGTAATAGGGACGTATCTTGACCAGAAGGGACAAAAATCCAAAGTGCACCCAAGGAAGGTTCTTCAAATGTCACACCGATGTCGTCATTTGTTATTACTATTCCCGGCACGTTTCTTAAGCCACAGCGACAGACCAAGGGGTTCGTTGCCTATATTCAACAATTGCTGGAAGTCTTTTGAACCGGTAAAGACTGGTTCATTTTGCTTCATGCGAATGAACACTTTTCCGCATGAACACGCAACAAAAGAAGCTTAAGTTCTACTAAGCAATATGAATCGAAAGTAAAGCACGACCCCGATACGAGCCACATAGCGTTGAAGAACAGAACTCTCTTTGGGGGTGAGGGGGGGGGGGGGGGGTGGGGGGGGGTGACGGATAAAAAAATGGATACAGTTCCGCCTTCTTCCGGATTAAGTGTTTCATTACTACCAGCGGGTGAAATCTTGTAACACTCAATTTTATGTTCTTGTACTGGAAAAAAATTACAATTTATCCTCAATTTTGTTCCAATCAAACACGAAACGTTACATGAACGATTAACTGGTGTATATTTACAGCGATAAATCTTATGGTTTAATCGAGTTATCTGTTGTTGTTAGTTGTTCGCTTAAACCTACTCTGTTCATTGTTTAATACTGGTATTTGTAAAACCAAATGCTTCGCTTCTATGAATTGCACTGAACCTCATCACTGTACATGTTTCACTTCGTTTTTTCTCCCTCTTATTCCCACATTCATTAGTTAAATGGACAGTTCATGGTTTGTTCCATATGGACACAATATCCTCCGGTTACGCTGAAACAAAAAAAAAAGGAAATTTATTCACATTAATAGATCGTTTATTGAATAGGGATGTTTTAAATGAAATAATCATACTTTCCCGGTGTGTCCTGTCCAACGGTAAGCCATTTCATACGCACTCGGTTCGACTTCACGAAGGGTATCCGATTGTCGGGCACGCATCCGGAAGGACATCGGAACGCTCGCATCGGTCTGGACGCTAGGATTGCATTGGCAAGGTAGCACACACTCAAAAAGTGACTACATCGAGCTTGTTCTGAAAGGTTTTTAGGGGGGGAAAATTATTGCTCTTTCCTGTTCAAAATAAAGTAAAGCTTCTTACTTATTCGGTCACCCTCACAGTACGGTTGCACCTGTCCACCGTTGATGCAAAAGTCCACCCGACCGGTAAATGAGCTTTGCCCGAGTAAGCCGGCATTCGTGTGTATAATCTGTACCGAGCGTGCATCTTCCCGCGTTAGGCGAAACTTTTGTGACGCATGCTTCTCAATCAATGGTCGAGCTGGATCTAATCCTATTAAACAAAAGTAATATTTTAAGTTCCTGTTTCAATAAAAAAGGGAATGCTTTTTATAAAAGTACCAATAATTTTGTATTGCTTCTTCGTCAGATGGTTACTCATCATCCCACATATGTGAGCACCGAGGGAATGGCCCACGCACGTTATCTGCTTGCTGGTACAGCCGGCAAACGTAAGAAAGGAATAAAGCTGTAAAAACAGATGCAAACAGAAAGAAAGACATTTTCCGCATGAAATTATTGACCTCAAGTTTCACTGAGTTTGCTTACGTTATACCTGTGCGGTACATTGCGCCACCAGCTTTGTGTTGGATAGGGATGAAAAATAGCACGGATACTGTGATAACACCTCCCAATCGACTGCGAAAACGTTGAACTTGCGCGAAAGGTAGGCTGTGCAGAAAGAGGCAAAACACAACTTTGTAAAAGCTCGCGGAAAGCTTTCGCGGAAACGCTTCACCATAGGGGATGAAGCGTTTTATGCTAAATTAAAGCGTTTCTTGTTGTTTTTGATATGTTTGGAAAGATTTCTTTAGTGATTATTGGGAAAAATTAATAAGGTTGTATATTTTAAGTATAAATACCATCTTTCAGGAACATAATATGCCGACTCGTCTGCGTTCCATTAAACCCGTGAATGATTATCGCCGTCTGTTGGTTCGTTTTGAAGCCGACCTTGAAAATGGATTTTGGTTCGTTCATATCGATGATTCTGCCTTTCCGAAAAGTGCTGCGGGTTATGGAGCGAAAAGAAAAATAAAAGTATATGCAAATGAGACAAAATTAGTACAGTAATGGTTTTAACATGCATCGGGCGATATATCGACAAGAGTAGGAAGTGTAACGAAGTGAAGAAAATTATACCGAGCAAGATGGGAATCGGGTAGCCGTTTGTTTCGTTCGGTACTCTGGTGGCATTATCATTACACGCCGCAATGGAGCAGGAACGTCACCAACCTTCCCATATCGCGGCTGGCATTTAAATGAGAGCGAAAAGTGAAACAAAAGCGCAACCATGTACGCACGCGAACGAAACGAGTGGAAAACATCTTCCCGCCCGGAAGAGGCACTGAGCCACCGGAAAAGCGGTGCGGAAAAAAAATGCTTTGTACGCTTTTTCGCGCGTAGCGAGTGGATTGAAAAATTGCAGACAATCAGCGCGACGAACGACGCTTGTAATTATTATTAGAAGATTATCGCGTGCTTTCCTACCCAGATTACGATCTAAACGTTTTGTTGCGTTGTTGGTTAAAAACTACTGCAAAAGAGACGGTCATGGGTGATGCAGTGCAAATAAATATTAATTTAAGACAAAGAAAACAATTCCTGTCAACATGGGCCGGAGCGTCATCGAATTTTGTGTCTGTGGCCTCCAACACAAAAAAACGGAAGGAAGTGTTGCATCGTTCGTATTGTCTGTAATTGTCTTCTAGCGTGCAGGAAAGATAGGAAGAATTAATTCATTCAGCGAAAGCTAATACCTGCATATGCTCACTTCCTTTGTGCCGGAGGTGTGATGTACAATCAAAACAAAACCACACTCTTATGTGCAACGATCGCACCAAACATGCTTTCCCACAGGCTGATGCTGCCGACCGGCTGTAAGTTCATGCACCCTAAAGGTGGAGAGATAATGTTCCACCCTGTCTCTAGATCGACGGATTGATCGCGTAGCAAATCGCGGTGGTTATGACTCTATTTAAAACGTATCAGTTAATGGGTGCAGTAGTGTTTCTTCCAGTGTCAGCACCGTCAAGGTGTCATACATTTCCTACCACTACCGAACGACACCAAGGTTCGTTCCTTCTGACTTTCACTTTTTCTACAGGTCGCGATCTGTTGGTCCCCTTTTCCCCCCGGATAAGCTCCCGGTTAATTAACGATGATGTAAGCCTGCTTTACTGTATGGATGGATGGTGTTGATGGATAGGAATTTCATACAGAATGCCATCGGCAGTTGCCAGTTGAAATGCTTTTGCTTTCTTCTAACGATGTACATAAGAGATTTAAACTGGCGCGAAAAATACAAACCATGGGAAGATATTCCACGTGGAAGAAAAAACTCCACACACACATAGCGATGTGCCACCGCGTGTACTGTATGTCATCGTTAGCGAAAGTCCCTAAATGCAAGCCCCAAACGGGTGCATCTCGTGTGGAGTGAAAGAACGGAGCATGAAAGGAAAAAAACAAAACCCAACCAAGGAACCCCATTTGGTGACTTCAATGCACACACCGGTAAGCAACGAACCCAAGCGAAGCAAAGCGAACCGCTTGTCGCAAACCCATCTTACGGCGTAGACTTTCTTCCGGCGCCGACTTTCTTGTTCCGCCTGATCGCTCGATCGTTCGATCGCGGGATCGTGTTAACCTTGCCGTTAGGCATATGCAACCGCCAGATGTTCGCGAGAAGGATCACGATTCGCGTGCCTAATGCTGGCACACCATAAATGGTGTCCCGTTTTTTTATGAAGCTTCTGTGACACGATGGGGGTTTGAAGGAAACTATGTAAACAAAACTCATAAATCCTGGGAAGAAACCAAAAAAAAATTGACTACGAAGAGTGGGAAGGAAATATTTCTACATCGTAGCGTTTTTGAATGTTAAAGAAGATTACATCGTCAAGGGGTTTTGTTTTCTCCGCAGGAAAATTGCAATCTTCCACACTAATGTCACTAGGTGAAAGAGATGACATAGGTTTTGCTTTATTTCTTTAGATTTATTTGATATTTTGCTCATTTACAAGCTTTTTTCTCTTCTACGAAATTGAAAGTTGAAAATGTCACGTACTGAATTCATTTTTTTTATTACAGAGAATTTACTTCCGGTATATCATGATTTGTGTGTCGTAATCTAGAGATGATGAAAATGGACGTAAAGATAAAAGAAACACAACAGCTGGTATGGTTCATGATCCACGATTCCCATACAATCCGCATGCGAAATGTAGAAGTGATCGGTTAATTGATCAATACAGTTATTTGCTAAGAGGCAGACTAGAATCAAGCAGCAGCAACATAAAGGCGAAAGGAATGCGCAAGAAAGCATACACCGTTCTCTACCATATGATTATGACGATTATTAAAACGGTCCACTTGAAAGAAGATAAACGGTTCTCCCCCCGGAAAGGTGGATGAGGATCGGAATCGGTGAATTATGCTGTAAAGATGCTTTACAACAGCAAACAATGTGGATTGGTGTGCCATATTTGTTGTTTGTAAGCGGATGTGTATATATTTACACACAATTTCGCACCACTAGAGATCCACCACTAGTCTGTTCAACCTTTGCTAGGGCATGTCTGTGGTGATTTTTGAACATTTTGCAAACGAGTATAAGTTGTTGCGAAGAGTGTTCAGTTAATTGTTTTATGATTACACATGTTTTACGGATGATCCTAGAAAGATCATGGACGTCCGTCAATGTTTACAGCGATGTGTTACTTTTCGAACAGGTTTCAAAGCCTCCGTTTGAAGTCGTGGTTTTCTTTATTTAAGCGTCATTTGAGTGATGTTCTTTACACATTTTCATCATTCACAACAAAGAAAAGATAAGAATAGATGTTGATTAGATAATAATAATGTGTTTCTTTTTCAAATTGATTAATAAATTATCAGATATAGTGTGTTTATTGTGAGAAATGAACACATAACATTAAAAGCTTCTGTTCTACATTTCGTAGGTTTGAAGTAAACCTTCAATTTAAAACCAATTCTCTTGGTACCATTTATTTGCTGATTTATTTTTGTGCTTTACTATAAAAGTTGCTGAATATTACAACACGATAAATGAAATGTATTTAAACTTGTTAAATTATCCTCTTATGTTGAATGCAATCAGTATTTCCAATTTATACATGGAAGACAAACTATTAATCGCTCAACAAAATAAGAAAACTTAATTTAAAAATCAAAAATAGTTAAGCGCAGAATGTCAAATATATTTTGTTGAATATAAGTATTAAAATAAAATATATTTGATTTCAAATCAAATATATTTGATATTTGAATACGAATGAAAAAAAAAAAACAAAAATAAATATTACGTTCGTATATTTTCTTTTTTCATCAATGTACAAAGGATTCCGATCTTTATCCACAAATTGTTCAAGAGAATAAACGATTCTCAAGTGATTCGATAACCCATTCTTCAAATATCTGACAGTGTTCCTTCGCCTTAATGTCTTAAAAGTAAGAAAGGAAAAAGCAAATATAAAACGATGAACTTTTACATGTCTTCCTTCTCGAGTAAAAGATTTCTAGGTTGAATTTTTCGGTAAATCAATTGAAATCCATTGCTCTTGATACGGCCAGGCCGTTCTAACCGAGCAAAAAAATTGTAGGAAGTGCCAAGAAAGTTATAAAAAACTATTATCACAACATGATTGCTGACTAATTGAATAAATACTCTAAAGAAAACCTCCTGTGCGACTAATCCTCGCTCCATGTCCATGATTTACTGTCAACTTTTACTATCGTCCATCATTCGCAGGTCCACCACTATCACATGAATGGTTCATGTTTAACGACCACCGGGAGATGTTGATTACCGTACAGCTATTATCTTAATCGATCGACAACGATCAAGTGTGGCGCACATGTACTTGCGCATCCGATGCTAATCTAAACTGCCGCGACCGTCCAGCGTCTTTCACAAGGGAAAAAGTCTCATTTCCCTTTTTTTTTGCTTTTCGATCTCCATCACCAGCCGGCAGGCAGCCGGTATGATAATGAAATTACACTCTCACTCAACGATCATGCGCGGGAAATAGTTCACGCAAGGAACTCTTCGCCACGTCCTTTTAGAGCAATGAGAGGACAGCAGGAAGTAGAAAGTGAAAACGGAACCAGTTTGAAGGGCACTACCGATGAAACCCTGGGGGAGACCCACTCATTAGAGGGATGGTAATAAAATTCTTTCCCTCATGCGATCAGAAACTGCTGCTGCCTGGGAGGGTGCGTTTTCTACAGTGATCCCGCAGTGGTTTAGTAGCACAGTGACCCATAAATGAGCAACTCCGGGGTCTGGGTTGTGCTGATGATTGTGTGTGTGTGTGCGTGGGTTGGTTCGTTGCACCAACTGCAAGCCAGTTGTGCAATTGGATCTGATGTGTGGGCAAGATCAACCTTTTTTTTTGGAATCCCCAGTTAGCAAAGATGTCAAATAGCACGACACGCAATAAAGGGAGCCATCGAAATGGGGAATGTAAACTTCCTGACCTGCCTCAACCTGATCTCAACCTGAAAGCCGGTTTTGTTTTGGGATGAAAACTTGGGAAGATAGAAATTTTCACCATCACAAATCATAAATGCCTTTGCTTCCACTTTGGTTTGGTATGGCATTTGGACACCTTTGGAAGGGAGGCCATAACTGCAGAGACATTTGGTGTTAATCTTCCGGATACAGTATACGAAGTAAACGTCATCAACATTAGGGTTTTTTGAACATTAATTTAAGTTGCTATTACTATCAATTTCAACCAACAACATCAGAGAAAAAGACATTTTATCTTATTTCTCTGCAATATTTAATATATCTAATGAACACTTCACTTTCTGTTTAAGCTTACGTTAACGATAATGGATGGTACAGCTGGTGGGAACTTCGTACCACAAATTATTCATATTAACTATTTACACTTTTTTGCAGTGTTTCACACACACGATAAAACTTGATCATTAGCTTTGTGACGCATTTGTGTGGCGGGTTGTTTGCTTTGTTTTCTTATGCAGTTAGCAAGAAGTTCGTTGATCTGTTTATGACTATTGTTTAATGCTCCCTTTTTTTTTCTTTCTGATCTTTGATTGTTTCTTTTGCTTCCTCTGGAAGAGAAGCCTCTGCAGACGGGCTAGTGAACTGGTTCGAAGTTTTATTATCCTTCCTTCATAATGGCCGGAGAAACATGTTAAAGCACATTTTCCTCGATTTGTTAGCTGATAAATCAACACTTGCATGTGCACTTTCCATCCCCCTCTTGGTGGTGGCCGTACAAGAAAGACAATAAATAAATAGGTTTGAAGTGGTGAGAAGGGTGGTTTGGTAAGTCGTAAAAAATTAGCGGACTTGATGTGCTCCAAAAAACTCCACACGTGTTTTCACGCGTGTGGAAAATCCCGTTTTTTTCTCTAACAATGTTCTTGTTATTTTTATGACTGATTAAAACCATTCTCTCGATGGGAGGGTTGTTCGATTCGTGATTCGGAGCGAGTAATAACTTCACTTCTCATCTCACCTTGTGCTTCCTACTCGATCACTTAAAATCGTAATACTTACGGTGTGTAGAGGAAAAACTTTATGTCCTCGTGTGGACACTCGTAGTTCTTTGTCCACATGCAGCGAAAGAAGTTCAGATCCAGTACGCCACCCTGAAAAATGGCACCGCCCATCCCTGCCAACGATTGGCAAGAACGCACGCCGATAGAAGAACAGTGTGTCAAACGAAGGACAATTTTTTTTTCTCTCTTTCAACGACCAATTAACTTCAACTGCACAAGAATGGTGACGAAAATTGAACCACTAATCGTTTTGCTCATTAAAACCGCCGAACCGCCTTAGGGTGGGAGGAATCATTACATGAGGCAAGCGTGAATCAATTGTGGGAAAAATAACACTTTTTACTTGCACAAAACATATTTCTCCAAACGCACTAAGAACGAAGCAGCAATTTACCTGCCAGCAGCGATAGAACGGTAAGCACGCCGAATAATAATCTCATTATGTGGGTGTACGGTTTCAACCGGGGGATTTTCCTTTGCCCACGCTGCAATCACTTTTCTTCGCAGATTGGTTGTGTGTGTGTTTTTTTTTTTGTTGGTTTCCGGCACAACTCGCTACTTCGACAATAACCGACCGAAACAAAACAACCGCCGTTGTACAATTACATCTGAATTCGGGAAATTCTGAACGACGGTTTTTGGGGTTAGAATTGGGGAAGAAAACCGCACAACAACTTCGGGTGGTGATGTATGCAAATGGTAACCAAACACACCGAGCTCTTATCACTAGCGGAAACGCATCCAAGCTGACGTAGAACACCGGGATAGCACCGGTTTGAATCCAGCTATGATTAGGCCGAGTGTGCGATGATTATCAAATCAATTCCACTAAGTGCTGGATGAAAATAATTTTAACTTTTCCACTTTATGATGGTGCTGTTTTACTGGTTAGATTTCGCTTTTTTCCTTCACTTTGAAGCACTCACATTATAACTACACTATTTTATATTTTTTTAAATTCTTGATTTTTTACACTATTTTCCACTTTCAATACTTTTTGTTCACCTGTAAAAACACGCACGTGAAACGAAGAAAAACGATTGCACCACACCACACACCACAATAAACCGATCCGCACTGGTCGAGAGCATGAGCTGGAATGACTTTTCCACGTTTTCTTCTGATCGTTGCATGCTCACCGATGCTCAACCAAAGCCAAACGGCTTCCAGCACTGGCGTCCGCACTTTCTGTGAGCTTTTAACCGGGAGCTTGTTTTTCTCACTCCTCATGTGTGCATTTTTCACGAAACATCCTGCGCGGCACCGTACTTTGCACGTTCGAAAAGTAAAACAATTTTCCCAACGCTTCGGCGTGGTTTTGTTTCATTTTGTTTACGATCGCTCAATACAGCTTGAAGATCATTTCCTTATTCAATTAAAACCTGCTTATGATGTGATGGGAAGTGTTTACACTTCTCATTTCTCATCGTGCAGCTGAATCAAGCGTTGAATGATCGTGATTTTACTCGATCGTTGCTTAGCAACGCATCATGATCGAATGAGATTCTTCCCTTCTGGAAGTTGAAATGACACCAAAGCGGACCATTGCAGTGGCTGGTGTTTTTTCGATTAATAAAAAAAATCATACTCAAACTTGCCAGCCAAGTTCACGTATAGCAAACCGGTCAGAACCGGAGCGCGTACAGAGTCGTTTGTTATTGTATTTGTTGTACCGCTTGGTTAGGGGCGTACTAAACGCAAACAAAACGGGATAGCCGGGAAAACCGGATTGCTGGCCGAGCCGGAATGGGAAATCGTCCTGTACGGAGTGGGAATGGAAGTGAATGTTACCCGAATGTATCTTCCGCAAAACCGTCACCGTAGTTTTTTTTCCTTCTGGAGCAATGAAAAAGGAAAAGCTTCGTCTGGAGCGACCGATGACGATAAGCCGTGTGCCCCGTGTGTTTGGATTGGATTGATGTAACATATTTGAAAATGGCTTGCAGTTTAGTAGGACAGTAGAGCAAGGTGAAAAACGAACGTTATAGAATGGTATGTGTGTCAACAGTGACGCAATGGGAGGAACTTGCTGAGGGATTTGTGAGACAATACAGCTCACCAGTAGTGTATCATGGAAAATGGTAACAAAAAAGTGCATATCGGGATGTTGGAAATGTGGAAAAATCAGTTACAAAATGAAGTGATGAAAGAATGAGTTTTAAATATTTATTGATGTAAACCCGTAGTTTAGCTTCATAAATTCTTTTATATAAATATACACACGGCTAAAATGATTTAAAAATTTAAACTTGTAAAGACAAATCATAGAAGAAGATATTTTTAGTTCAATTCTGGCAAATTGTAATGCACCAAAAAATCGAGTTTAACTAAACGACTTGTTGCTAATACTAAACTAATAAAACTGCCGCGAAGGAATTATACATTTTAATAAATACTTTTCATGCCAAAAATTTCAACAAAAAACGTTTTTCTTTTCTTTATAAAACAGATTCAAATTGTGACTAATTTTCATCCATAGTGAGCGGTCACTGCAGATGCTATAAAAATTGCATTCGTTAAACGCCTGAAGGTATGCAATGTTGTGTGTATAGATGATCACGAGGTTCTTGGTACTTACTTTATGAACGGTTTTCCACGGTACTTTAGCAACATTCATCAATTTTCTTTCACGAAAAGGTAAGTAATAGAAGAAGAAAAAAACATTCCTAACACGATTACACGCTAACATATTGCTTGTATTTGTTTTTACTAAAAACCATTTTGTACACGGGTAACTTGAACACTTATGCTAAACACAATAAAAAAAGCCGATTGAGCAAATGTTATTCAAATTTCGAGCCGGACACACCTTTGGAATATGGTGGGGCACCGTTTGTCTGCAGGTAATAATCACCTTTGGCACTGGAATGACAAAGAAAAGGTATTAATTGTATATAATTTAATTAAACTATTTCTGAAGCTTTTTTGTGAATTTTTACTTACTCGGAACTGCAATCGATTCCCATGTGAACGATCGAAGCCGATCGATCGACCTTTCCATCTTTGAAATCGTCCCACGACTTACATTTAACCGAGTGGAATGATTGTACATTGCTTTCCGCTACACTTTCCGCCCAGAACCACCAGGAACGCCGGTGGCTGCACAAGTCTACATTATTACAGAAAAAGAAACAGTATTAGTAAACGACCTTACGCACCATAGCGCTTGTTAAAGCAAAAGAAAACAGAACCAAAATAAGAAAATATGAAAATGATAATAAAAACTTCAATACTACTACTGCGCTAGAAAACGAAATTGAATGAGAACCTTCGGATGAGTTCTGCCGGAATGCTTTGGCTGGAGGTGGGTAAGGTGAGGAAGGTTAGAAGATGGGTTGAGTACGGGGGGCAAGGCAACCATGCAGTTGATATGTAAACCGTAGCATTCGTAGCAAGGGGCAGGCAGGATATAAGCAGGACATATAACAACCGAAAAAACCGAAACAAAAACAAAAAATAAACAAACAAAAGAAAAAACATAAAAACAAGGAACACAGTACAATAAAATGCGATTAAAAAATAAATAAGCAAAATGTTTTTCACATGCAGAAAAAAACATGTTCACGCACAATAATAAAACAAAACAGTAACAATAACGTACCATTATCGGTGAGCAGTTTGTAGTTGCGTTTCGGACAGCCGGGCTGTAGGGTTTTACCATTGTTGGGCCAGAAATCGGCCGTACCCGTACTGACCGGGGCACCGTACAGCCACGCATCGGTGTGTATGACATCGACAAAGTTCGCATCCTTGGAGCTGAGAGCGGTAGCGAAGATGCCCGGATAGAACGGTGGGAATGCGGGATCGAGGGCCGAAATTCTTTAACACAACGAAACGAAACAGTTGTGTGAGATTGAGCGATTTTATGCGGGGCGGAAGAATTATAATACCTGTTAAGCTTGATGCGCTTTTCCGATTGTGCTATCACGGTACGGCCAATATATCCCGCCAGCTGACCACCGAGCGAATGACCAACCAGGTGTACCTTGTCCACATTCAATCCGGCATTGATCATACGCAGCACAACCGCTCCGAGATAACTTCCAAGCTAAAAACAAAACCCACGTGATTAGAGATGGTTGTGGAAACACTGAAACAAAAGTTCCTTTTTTGTCGATACTTACCTTCTTACAGTTGGGGACGGCTTCCAGCAGATAGTTCCCGTCCGCCAACAGTGCCCAGTCCAGGATGAGAATGTTGTGATCACCACGCTTCAAGTATGCGTCAGCAATAACGTGTACGCTTTCCACCTCGGGCGATTCGATGTAACCGTGGAAGTACATAACCGTCTTTTTGTTCTTATCGAACCGACTGTGATGCAGGATGTCTTCGGCTTTTTCCAAACTGTACGTTTCATGATCTTCAAACTTTGGTCTGCAAAATTGAGGATATAAATATGAATGCAAGCTGTTCCTTTTTTTGTTATAAGATGCAAATCAAACTCAACCTTGAAGACTTACCCGTAGAAGAACATAAACTTGGCCGTCTCTAGATGGGCCCGTACCGGTTTCATTCCCACCCATACTCCTGTAAGAAAAATCAAGCGAATAAAGATATGAGAGAAGGAATTTTGCATATATGGTTACGACCGAGAATTGCAAACGAAGGTCATTTAATTGGGTCTGATCGGGAATGCCAATTGACGTAATTGATTTGCTAGCTTTCATTCAGAATATTCGTCCCGAGGCAAGAAAAGGCGTCGTCAGACATAAAGTTGAAATATTGAACCTAATATATCAAAAAGTAAGCATTAATTGAATTTAATTACTAAAACTTCCACGTTTACTGCCGTGCCTATAAAACCTGTTTCGATTAACATTTGTTACTGATTCACCATTAGACGATCGCATCACGAATGGCTGTGATCAGTTGCATGTGATCTTTATTTTCGTAGAAGAACTACGTACGTTGTTTGAGAAAAAAGGGGAAAAAATATTCCACAAGGGATTTAATTAACGCTCTGGTATCTCTGGGCCCCGATAATGGCTACCGGTCAAGGGACAGGTGACGACTAATCATCATCACAAGCCGAAGGTGATCATTACGTTTAGGCGTACGCCACTGTATGCAAAAAACTTGCCCTTTCTTAAGGGTTTACCCCTTAGTCTGCTTCTATCCAGTGTGTCGGGGTTCGCGGTTACGCCTTAATTGTAGACGCGGGCTCTATTGCCTAGGCAGGGATAGGCTTCTAATCTCCATTCCATCGAACGACGCTCATGAGCAAGGTTGATACACGGAAGACACCACTGCATTGCCGACCGTGAATGTAGTTTATCAACTTGAGAAGAGCGTGGTTGCTTGCTTATCACCGGAGTGATATGATAACTTTAATCAAATTTCAAGGGTGTTTCGTTTTCTTTGAAAAAAAAATCTTGGCTGGCGCTTGCACCGAGCATCGTCCCTATCTTCAACAAGCTCTATATTAGATAATTATTCAATACTAAAAAAGAAAGATTAAAGAACAGGAAATTTCAATTTCTGGAAATTTTCGGTATATCTTTGTTGAGAGATTCTCAGTTCTGCTTAGTTCTATGTTCGTAAGATCACTTCGTTTTTGTTTTAATGTCATGATCACGCGATTTGGTGCTCAAGTTCAAGTTTGCTGCACAAGGAATCACCAAAAACCTGTCGATGTGATTGCTTTTTTTGGAGAACCGGTTTTACCGGAACTTTGCTTTGCTTCGCGTGTTCGACCGTAAGGTCGGATCCGGAATATTGTGATTCCACCGGTGTGCCGAAGAGAAAGTGACAAAACCAGTAAGAGACATTGCGAAAGTTGCCAGTTGAAGTTGGAAAACTTGAGTAAGGTAGTAAATTTAATTGTATTTTGTTTCTGTCACTTATTGTGACGAGTAGACCTCCAGGCTGGTATTCTTCATGTTCACCCATCCGTTTAACATTTGTTTCTTTGTTGGTTCACGGCGACTTACTTGGATTTTTAAGACTCTTCATGGTTGAGCTGATTTGCAGGCGCGTAAAGTGCCAACCCAAGCGATATCTCACTCACTTTGATACTTCACTACCGATGAGTTCACCGATGTCTGGCGCCTTCTAAATGACAAAAAAGGGACGGGGGTTTTTGGTAAGCTAAAGCTAAACACCGGAACCGTTTCCGGATGTACACTAACAGCTGAGTAGACGGAAGAGAACGCAACACACCTTCACCGTTTCGGACGCGAAACGGTGGACAGCAGTAAATGTAACGAGTCTTATCTCACGAAACACACAACAAACGGCACCATTATTTAGCAAACTCACTATTGCCGCTAGCGTACCGCTTGACTCCGGAATTACGATACAAATTTAAAGTCACCCCAAGAGTGTGTTCTCGTTGAGGGAGCGCGCGCGCGCGATCACACACACCCCTCGAACTAAACTTTATTTTTAGACCCAATACTATATTGTCCGGAATAGTAACGTGGAGCATGTGGAGCTGACACAAGCTTGCGGTTAATTTGTTAAGGTCCTAAATTGAGTTGACCCTAGGAAAGGTACTACTACTGGCTACAGGGGTGTTGATATTCAACACCTTTACCGCACACTCGCTCGGATTGCCACAAAAACAAACCAACAACAAGCCGATGGCCTTCAAACAGCGTCAGCATTCCACAGTTCAATGTACCACGCGGCCACGCGGCCACGAGCTTACTAAAACTACACGCGGGTGGGCGCATCGATTGCGTAACTTCTGACACGACAGAACACCACAAGAACCACCACCATTCGGCAAGGAGAATTAAGTGAAGAGAAACCACAAAACGTGTGCCACCGAATGTGACTTACGCTAGAAAGCCGATACCCGTCCGAGGGTTGAGACACACAACCGTTCGATACGATCGCTTAAAGTGAACTGAGACACATGAGCGACATGTTGCGTAGCGGTGCGCGTGGCATCCTACCGTAGCACCGTTGTAGTACGCAACGCATCGCGGACGCTACGGATTCGCGTGTTGGAGAAAAACTGGAAACCCTTGAGAATTGCTTGACGCTTTTTCCCACCCCTAATAAAAGTGGGGGGGGAGGTGGCGCAAAAAATAAATAAAAACACAAACACTCCGTTGAACAGATATGCGAGAGTTTGTCCAGTTGTATGGAGCATCAAGCACTGCTGAATAGGCATGGTTCTACGATCGTGAGTTCGCTGTTTTTTGTGTGTTTTGTTTGCTATTTTCTATCTGTAGAGGGAGATTGCTATGCTGTGCTAGAATGAATGCCAGTTTTACAGCGAGCCATTAGTAGCGCATTTGTCTTTTGATGAATCAATGTTTCAACTCCCTCTCACCGGGGTGTCCCCGGTAGTACGGACGCTAGCGATGCACTTCCAAAGGGCCACAGTTTTACGCATCAAATCCAATCAATGTAACTTCCACTTCAAGTTTTGATGAGTGTGGAATAGTAAACAATAGAGAGAGAGAAAGAGAGAGAGAGAGAGAGAGAGAGAGAGAGAGATAAACTCTGTGGATTATGTTGTGTATGATTGAGCGTTTTATTGTTTGTTTGTGTCTGAGCTATTGGTGAACATTTTTTTGAATTATGATAAAGAATGATAGAAATGGGCCATTAACATACAAGGCCTTTTGATAAATTGAATTAATTTTTGTAAGGTTTTTATAATTATGGCTGTGTAAAATGTGTATATATTGGACCGTGTACATCACGTTTGTTAATCAACACATTTTTCATATTTAATGACTTATTAAAATAATTAACGTAATAATTTATAATTTTAAAAACGATACAGTAAACAATTTTAATTGTTGAAGAATAAA
The DNA here is from genome assembly GCF_943734845.2 of Anopheles funestus. Lineage (NCBI taxonomy): Eukaryota > Metazoa > Arthropoda > Insecta > Diptera > Culicidae > Anopheles > Anopheles funestus. Next base: position 79,250,095 of record NC_064598.1, on the reverse strand, counting down.
TTCATTGAGTAAATGCAGACGACATTGTTTGTTGAATTTCAATTCGAAAAATAGATGAATTATGAACAAATGTACATATCCATCAGGAGTTGTATCTCACTGACTAGGTTTAATAAAATACAAAAAAAAATGAACAAACAAACTTAAGACAAAGCTACCAAAACACAAAGTTGTTTCCGAACAAAAGTAGGATCAATGTTCCGCCTTGGCAATTGAAGTCCTTCGGATAGTATTGGAGAGATCGTAAAAATGCATACTCAGCGTTTTAGATATCCAAATCAGGATGATTTATATGGAAAACAAGTGTAATGTGGGTATTAAAAGATTTTGCAAAACTCAATCAACATGCTTTAGGTAATTTTTAAACTTGGATCACAAAATGTCTACTTTATGGCTCTTGCGGTAACGAATATTATTTAGCTACAGGCTCAAATAGTCAATACATTCCACAATAATATGCTCTTGATTGAAAAAAATGCGAATCACTTGGGCGATTACTAGAGGAAAAGAAGCAGAAAACATATTCAGTTACAATTACACCTGATGTCTAACAACATCAAACTGGCCCCACCAGGAAGCAGACTGAGATTGAAAGTTAATCAGTATACAACACCAACTGATCACTCTCCCGGCTGGGCAGTCTTTGTTGAGCGCCTCAACAAGTCCAATCATGGACTGGTTACTGGAGGTAAACGGAGGTAAAAGTAACTGGAGGAAACTGAGCGCAAGCGACAGAAAACTTACTGCCGTCCTATGGAGATGCATCTTCGTGTAGATATGTATAGCAAAACCAGATATATCGCGCAAATAATCGATGATCAGTCAATTTATGATCGTGGAAAGCTTCATCGATCATCGACCAGGGTGTAATCAGTGGTCTTCCAGACGTCAACCGGTGCTTTTCTCATCAACTCGGACGTCATCTCGTGAAGTGACCTTGCACGGTTGTTTGAATGTTCATCAGAAGTAATCCATCGTTAGAGTCGTTACCGCTTAGCGGCGATTCGTCCGGGTGTATCGTTTTGCATGTATCGCGTTTCTAAACTTCCTGCTCCGATGGCCGTTGGCAATATGCCTGCAGGAGCAATGTCTCTAGGGCTATCTATTACCGGAAAGCTGCTGAACTGCAATACCCCACCACAGTGCGGCACTTGGTGGGTGCACCTTTGTAGTCAAGGGTAAGTAGTACCCGTTTGTGGTGACGACAGGTGCAATGAATTATTCAAATGCGTGGCTGTCGTCGTCGTAGAACGATCAAATTGGCAATTTTATTGTGCGATTTCGTTTATGTCATCCACGTTATGCGTACCGAGAAGGAACGAGCGTGTGGAATTAATTTTCCGCACTAACGGTGGTTTTGCTGCTAATAGCTTCAAAGTTCAAACTGAGTAAATGTTGAGGAAATTACGTACCTAATGTTAGACGACGGGAAGGTTTTCACTATTTTGAAATTTCTATTTTACTGACAGCGAGATTGGTGGACGTACGATAGTCGTTGATTCTCTTATGGAATTGTTACAATTTCTGCAACACGACTTTCGGACTCAGGCACGTACCTGCAAGAACCTTTAGAGTCATCATTAGTCTCGCAAGCCTAGACACGGTGCAATTTACCACCATTCAGGAGCGGTTGAGTGACATTCCTTCCCTCAGTAAGGTGTTCCCCGCATTCTCCCCTATTAGGTCAAACGGTATGGTCCAAATAGTGGCAAGAAAATTCACTTTCGAAATTTCCAGCTACCAGCAACTAGAGACCTGATAGGGAGATCCGTTCTTTTCTACCATTCGACCAGAAGCTTCCTTCGTGCTACCTGATGGTAGACCGCCTGCAAGCTGCCATGGTCAAACGAGTTGACCAACAGCACCAGGCCGTTTGAGGGCAGTGTCTATAAAAACTGGCCAAACGGATCCGTCCGTGATGGCCGAGCTGCCACCGTTTATGCTCAGGTATGCTCTTAACCACGATAGCTTTACAACTCGTGTTCGCGCTGGATCGATCGACTATACGGCTACCAGAGATTGATGCATTATTTCTTTACCATTAGAGGTTTGATTTGTTTTTGCCCTTATATTTGCCCCTTCTCTGATGGTTTCGATGTGAGTTTGCGTGTTCAACGTGTCTAGTTCTGGTGGAAATTTTTCGTCCACATGTCTGTTCTCTCTCTCTCTCTTTCTCTCTCTTTACTGAACAAAGTCCGGGGAGGTCGGGAGTTGGTGCAGAAATGCGAAGAACCAGTTGCACTTTTATTGTTGCTCCGGGGAAGGGGGAAAGAAAAACAGCTCAAAAAACATTGGAGAATGTTGTAACTGACCGAAAACTCGGCCCAACTTTACAGAGGAAGTAATTGAACATGGTTGTGAAAAATGATTGCCGATGAAAAGTTTCATAGTTTGAAGGGTAAATATTTGAGAAATTAAATTTCGCAAGCTTCAATTGAACGAGTACATAATGAAGTAGTAGAGCATTGTAAAGAAGCTAATGAGAAGCTTTTCATTTTCAGCATATTGAGCAGGTATTTGTCGGGAAAAAATCTTCAAAAACTTTCACACTTCAAGCTTTAAACACTTCAAAATCTTCAAACATTTGAATTATGTTACGAAACTCGTTTCAAATCGACTAAACATTACTTAACCGTATTCCTAAACACATTGTAATAGTAAGAAAAATAGAATTTTATGAAAGGTTTTGCAATATAATACTGGATTAAGAATTAATTTTAAAAAAAAAACTATACCATAAAACTAAGAAACAAAATGACAAAATGAAACAAAAGTCTAAAACGGGCATCTATTAATCTATTAATAGATGAAAGAATGAAGCGTTATTGAAGTTAATCAACACTGCAAGCAACGAAAGTAAAAAAGATACATTTTCAAACCTTTTCTTCTATCGTTAGTATAATTTACAATTCATACCATGTGCTTTGAATCTTCAGAATGTAAAATATAATTTCCCACCATACAAAAAACGCACACAAATCGTTCTTCCTGATAGATTAATCACCATGAAAAAGGTTTAGGAAAATACATATTTAACAGCACAAACAACAAATTCATGTCAATGTCGTGTCAACAAAACACTTTTGTCTACGTTGTGCCGTAAATTACCGCCTGCATCATGCCAACAAACAGAACTTTAAATTCGTTAAAACCAAGAAAAATGCAAAACGCTCAAGTTGATGTAAATATTGAAGCTGCTGTGTTCGTGCTCGAATCAATCAATCAGTTTTGGGGGTGATGTGTACGCAACGTGAGGGTTTGAATCGGATCAAGACAAATAAAGCTCATCCATCGATGACCACTAATCCATTGTCATTCCTTTTTGTATTGATTTACGTCACCGACAAAGCACAACACAATTGACCTTCGAATAGTTGCGGGTGGGTAATCACATGTAAATGACGCTTTTCTCGTTTCCGAATTATTGAATTATGATTATTACACACAATGTGTTAAAACAAAAATGGAAGAATCATTCTTGTGGACACATGTTTTCTTATTTAGCTACACTACCACTGGGCGGTTTAACGGCGGACTTTATATGCACAAACCGTTCCGTTGCACGTTAACGCTTTCTTAATAATTATTTGTAACGGGTGACGCAGCGAAAAAAAGGGTGTAGAATAATTATGCAAATGTTGTTTATACACAAACACACGCGTTCACACTGGTGTAGTTAGTTCAAACCGGAGAACAAGAAAAAAAAACTGAGCACAAACACTTCCGATGCACTGCACGTTGCAAACCGTGCAGAGTGAAGTGCAACGATCAACTAAACGCGATCGAACCAGCTGCATCAAATCGCCCCACACACTCATTGCCATCATATGCGCTGGGCTTGTTCGAGTGTCGGTGCATTGCAAACTGTATCGATCGTTGTTTTTGTTTTCGTTCGTTTCTCTTTCGATTCGAAACAATCATTCATCGATTTATTCTTTAGTGTATCTGTGCTATAAGTGCATCCGATGGTTAGTGACATCCGGATGGGCAAATTAAATATGGAAGTAAACAATATGGATACGCAACCGATTGCTTTACCCGCAATCCGAAGCGATGTTACATCTTCAACAGTGTTGGGGTTGAAACCAAACGAACCGTGCAAAACACGTGACTAAGTTGGTTCCGCCGGTGCACATGGTGTCACAAACAAAAAGACCACACATTGACACAAATCCATGTATGGAGGGAATCCTATCTGATATCTATAAAAAGGATTATACGATAAAGCAATGTAAGCTATTTAGTCAATGAAATTGAATTATAAAAGCGTATAATATTCTTTTGTTTGTGTGAGGAGAGAGAAACAATAAAAATCAATTCTAATGCATGTTCTAGCGACTGAAAATGGAGCAGCCTGGTGGACACGTGCCTCGATATTTAGTCTAAAACACCGATGGTCGTGGATCGAATCTCATCTGGAATGAGAATGTAGTACACATTACACAGTACACACCGAAGTACAATGACGGCTTTTCTGGTTTGTGGTAAAACATAAATCCTTAATAAATGCCGTGTTCTTCTATTAGGTGGGCATAATTTGATTAGTAATTAGTAGTAGATTCGCTAAGCCTGACGCACAGAATAAGTAAAAAATGATACTTTATTAAATACAACATATTAAAAATTCCAAATAAAAAGCGGACAAAGTATTTATTAGTCACACATTTTAAATTTCAACTTAATATACTGTTAAACATTTTGAAATTACAAATAATTTTGCTTGCGACGCTTCACAAATTATATCGATTACCCAAAACAGAATGGTACTGATGAGTTCATTAAGATAATACCGTGTCCAGATTTTAATGGTGCGTAACATGCTACGCCATGTTTAAACCATTATCATTAGAAGAAGGTAACGTTACGTGCATTGGGTGTGTAAAAGAATGATGATGATAGGAATGATTTAAACACGCGGAAAAGAAACACAAAATCTAGCAATTTGAAGCTTGGGTTTGAACTTCAAACGTCCTTGATCGGGTTTTTGTTTATGATTTTTGCTTTTTAATTGATTGTACAACCACCATTCTTGAGTCTTGAATTGTCTACTATTTGAGACTTCACGTCGACAATCAGTCCTATGTATTTAGGGTAAATTTTCTTCGAAGTTTTTGTTATGCACTTTTTACAACTCTTCACTAATTGTTGTGATTTTCAACCCTGTACTTTGTATAATTTTTTATACACTATTAATTTTGAGTAAACGAAACTACTTACCGATCGCTATTACCAGTCCAGAAACGACGACCAGCACCTTATTCATGTTGTCTGCGTTTCGCACAACTGGTCACAAAAATTTGCGGATCACTCCCGTTGCGCATCGGACGGTCAACTGGGTCCAGTGTTGGTCCGGCACTCGCTGAACGGCAATGATTCGCCGGTAATTTCGTTTGTTATCAGTACACACTAACATGTCGCTCCATGATGTGGCAGTGGAAACAAATACACACACTAGACCGAGCACAACATTCCCGGGATTGAGCGCACATCTACACGCAGTGAAGCTCAAAGCAATTCGCTAACCGATGTTGTAAATGCACTACTAAAGTGCGAGACTCAGCACACGATCGAACTTTGATCCCGCGATGAGATCGCATGCTGCTTGGGCGGTCGGTTTGTGCTTTTTTTTGAGTAGCATGGGATGGTTTAAATTTAGAGAAACTAACACGGAACATCAGCGTATCGCGTAAACGAACCTACCCTATTCGTATCAGCTGACCGACGATACACGGATATCATCTAACGCGAGCATAACGAACACAGGCGAACACACGTGAGATTTATCTTTCGCTTCGAAGAAGGTTTAAAGGCGCGCGCGTAGTGTCGATGACGCATGTTATGCCGGTAAGCGAAAAAAACGAATTTTTTATACAAGCTGCACGTTGAGCTTGACGGATTTAAATGGTTAATCGCGATACGTAATCTGTACAAAGCGACCATGCATGCGTTAAAGCTAGTTAACTCCTTCGGCTGATGGATTAATCACGGCGATAAAGACTCGGGGTATATATTTCGGTACACTAAACGTTCAACATCAAAAGTGACACCTATTGTTTTGTTCCATTTTTTTGTGTGTTTGGTTTGCGTTTTATTACTATGCTTCAATGCCTATCAACGACGACGTAGCTGTGTCATATGTAGATTACTTCTGCCGTACCCGAGCTTGCTCTAACGTTCTTATTTCCCAAACGATCGCCTTTTCCAATTTGCTTTACTCCATTATATATATAATGTGTTTTATATTTATTTATATGTTTAGAATAAACTTAGGCGTTAGAGAAGAAATATTTTAACATTTTAGAAAAGAAAAATGTTGATAGAACGAGTCCGGACTATCACCTGCCTGTCAAAGGAAAAAAAGAAACGATACACATCGCAGAACGTCATTCAATTTAGCAAAAACGCTACTTCACATGCGAAAGCGCTTGGCACTCTCTCTCTTTCTCTCTCTCTCTTTATCTCAGGGTTTGTTTTTACAAATGTTTCAAAAACAATATTCAAACAAATTTCCAAACGGATTTTACACTGCAGCAAAATGACGCAAACCCTATTTTCGACACCCACGTGATGGTAGAAAAAATGTAATTTGTTCGTTAAACATTATTTGCGCGGTTTCTCCAACAGGAAACGAAGACAAAACGCTGCTACTATAGCGTCTCACTACCACCATCTGCAGGTTGAGAGAGTATGCGTTACGCCTGGAAGTAGCGCTAAAGAGGACACTAAACGATGTAGGAATAATAAGGAAATTACATTTTCCAGCGATGAAATGTTACATATTAAATATATAAAACAAAATACAAGATAATGTGTTAATGAGTGTAAGTGTGCCTATTGTGTGTACAGTAGTTATCTTTCGTCTTGTGTGAATATTGTTTTCCCGCGCACTTCACCTTAGCATTTTGTTCACAAGGACTTCATTGTTCTCTATTTCCTTTTTTTCTCATTTTCCTAGCGGAATAGGGGACCAATTTCTGCAACATTGTTTGCCCATTATCCACAATATAAGAACCATCTGTTCCCATGGTTTGAATGCATAGGTCTAAGATAAGTGATACGGCAACGGTAAGCGCAGCAAGAAAATGCTACAAACAACAACACTGATGATTTGCGCTCCTCAGTTATGTTTGCTCTGTTTTCCCCTCTTTTTCTGTTTTATAACCCCGACTTTACTCTCCTGTTAAGTAGTTAATTCTTTTCTTTTCATACCAAAAACGAACTAATGAATGTTCGCAAAAGTATTGCTAACATTCGGTCAGCATTCGGCGAGCATGTACTTGTGTGTGTTTGTATTTACGTGGTTTAAACACTTTTTTAAGAGAGGAAAATGGGAAAGTCTAGTTTTGTTTCGTGTGTGTTTCTTCAAACTGCGTATTAATAGTTACCAAACGACATACATAAATCTTCCTCGACCCTAACCCTACAGCTTTTTTTTCGTACACAACAATTAAGATGTTGAACTTGTTGCTTGTTCCGATTTTATGTGTGTTTGTCCTTCACCCGTTTATATTATGCTTTATTTAGGCTGCTGTAATAAAACAAGAAAACGGTAATTAGAATCCATGGTAGCCGGGTTTACACGTTACCGCTGTACCCACCGGCACTGCTCACCATCGCTTCCGAGGCAAAGTATTTCACGTCCACGTCCGTGTCGGTATTGAGCTTCTCCAGGATCGGCTTCACGTGCTCATCGATGGCAGCCTGGTCGAGGAATGGCGACAGTTTCTGTAGGGTTTTCGCCACGTTAAAGCGTACATTCGCAACTGGATCCGTCGATAATACTTTGATGGTCGGCAGGAACAGCCGCTCGATGATATCCGCACCGCAGACGTCGGCCAGCGCATTAATGCAAAATAGGCAGGTCATTCCTGAGGGGGAAAAAATTGCAACAAATTATTATTAATGTTCTTACGATCACATAAAACAAGAAGATGGATTACTTACGGTGCAAATAGTTACTGTTTTTGTACATGACCAAAATTTGATTGATAATGTTCGTTTCCGCCCATTGAGTGCCGAACGTTTGGACAATTTTCTTCATGTTCAGTGTGGCCGCCTCACGGATTGCATACACGTGATCGTTCAGCCAGTTGAAGCACAAATCACGCAGCTTCTGGTTGAAGAATTCCTGTCCAAGCTGGCCGGCCAGCAGCGGCATGTACTCGATGATGGCTAGACGGACGCGCCATTTGCTGTCCTCCGCCAGCTCTACGATGGCGGGCAGCAGCGATTGCGACAGTTGCTGAATGCCGATCACATCGTTGATGCAGTCAAGCGTCGAAATAATGTTAAGCCGCACCTCGGGCCATTCGTCCTTCAGCTGGATAAGGAACAGCGGCAGCAGATGCTCGATCGTGTTGTTGCGACCAACGATCGGGCTCAGGCCCATGATGACCGACGCGAGTGCCGACTTGACGTGCTGGTTCGAGTCGGCGACGAGTTCCTTCACGCACGGCAAAATCGACGTCATAATGATCTGTTCCTGGCAGGCTTTGTCCAGGTTGGCGCAGAACTCGGTCACCTTGGCGGAGGCTGAGGCACGCACCTCGGCCTCACTATCCTTTAGCAGAAACTGGAAGGCCGAGACGAGATCGTTCTTGGTAATCTCCTGCCCGACGGCCTTCTGCAAATCGGTTAGCTTCTCCGAAACCATATACCGGACGCGCCATGAGTTATCGTTGACGCACTGGCGCAGCGTTGGCATGACATTCTGGGGAAAAGTGAATGATATCACACACAATTACAATTACCTACATCATATTATGGGAACTATAACGAAATTAATTAATTGGAAAGGAAAACAAAACTCATGAAACGTTGGTTCACCATCACGGAATTTCCCGTGAGCAAGCCCGTATAATGAGATCGATTGTACGTTCCACTAACGTGGGAATTATAGGTGCGGTAGTGTGAAAAATTATAAATGCACAATTCAAAAAGGTGCGTGAACATTTTGACGTGTTCAAGAATGTTGAGATTCACCAGAAAGCTTATGTTGAAATGACTACATTAGGCACCCTAAGCGCGAATATTCGTATTCGTATTCTTACACAGTGTGGGATTGACAAGAAGTTATTTATTATGAGCAAAGCTTACTCGAAGCAATAATAAAATCCTAATAATAATAATCCCTAATAATAATAATAATAATAATAATAATCCCAATAAGACCTTTTAAAACAATTATAGATTGTTGAAAAAAATAGTGACAAATAAAAATCTTTTCATGAAGAAAGTCTAACTTGCACTGAATATTACTAAATAAAAGGAAATAATAAAACGAATAAAATAAGTGAAAAATATTCACCATAAAAACATATTTTAATTATATATTCATCAAACTTCTACAAAGACATTATTTATTACAGTAAAAAAATTAATCAAACATACTGACACAGAACGCAAGGTGACTAAAAATGGCTTTTGAAACATAAATTATAAAAAAAAATTATTTACGATCTACCGATGCGCACCAAACGAGAATCATCCGGACAAACCAGTTCCTTGCAATTCATTATATCTTAACGCACGATGTCCCCTAAAACGATCGTGGTGGATAGACAACATCCAAAGAGACTATAGAAATATTATATACGTTTTCAAGGCCAGTGTGGGTCAATGTTGTTATAAAAAAGTCCCATCCAGACAGAGCCATTAGAGGTAGGAAATGCAATATTACACCATTTATTGGGTAACATCATCAACGTCTCACAGGGAAATCCCTCTAAAATAACAAGTTTCAAGCGCTTCCCTGCTCAGCGATGCGAGCGTCCAGCTTTTCTTTTGTTCGTGCTCAAAAAGTGAGAGCACCAATGATCGCTCGCATATTTCACTGCTGTTTGTCCAGCCGATCGGTTGAGTTGCTGCCAGTTCAGCGCAGCCTGTGTGTGTCCAGTTTGTTTGTGTTGCCGATAACCTTCCGTGATCGCACACGCAACCACCAAACGGCCAGAGCATTGCGGCGATAAGCGGTGTACAGTATTAACGAAGCCTAATTAAACGTTGCCTTATTCTCGGCAGGCAACTAGCTGAAAAAGAATTGTCCATAAAATCGGTGTAAAGAGTGTTCAGTTCTTCTTTAACCATCAGTGCAGCCGGTTGTCCGTAGAAGAATGGGCCAGCACAGTCTAACGTCTGCCGTGGCTACGGCTTTGCTTTGTCTCACAGTGGCAAGTGTTGTGGAAGGTGGATTTTTCGATTGGTTCCGAAGCGACAAAAACAAGGGCCACGCTGTGTGTCGCGTTGAGTTCGAGGTGTTTGACCCGCAGGGGTTGCGCCTTTGGACCGCCCAAAAGGAACAAGTGAAAGGTTTCGGTGTGGAGCTGTTCATTAATCCAGTGCGCGGACGAAGTGAGCAGCTGTGTAGCTTGTGCCGCAACACGACGGAGGTTAAGCATGGAAAGTTCTTCTTGCAGGACGAGAACGTGATCGTCAAGAGTGGTGACATACTGGAGTATGTGATCATTACCGATAATGGAAAGTCGATCCAGCGCCACAAACCAAGGAAACTGATTGTGGATGGTAAAACGTGCCCAGAAACGTTGAACAATTTTAGGTCCGTTATTTAATAAATATTTTTCGAATTACAGATTTCATGATCAAACCCAAAGGAAAGTGTTCTTGTCCGCCAAGTACCGTAACACCGGCGACACCGTTGGAAACCGCGAAGCAGGTGTTTGAAGAACCCACCGCCGAAATTGCCATGCTCGAACGCATCCTCGAACGAGTGTCCAAAAATTGTGCCGATGGTGCAATGTCCAACTTTCTCTTTCTACAAACGGACCATACCGATGGTTCGACCGACGATTTGAAACAGATTGTGAGCAATTACTTCGATAGCAAGGACGCACTGAAGCCACTGACGAAAACGGTCATATCCGCGGAAGATGGTGCTGACGGGATCGTCTTCCGAGTGACCAATATTATCGACAAACTGAAAATATTGGAACTTGCACGGCAGAATAGTGACATACTGGACTACGATAAGCTAACCGCAATCGATGAGTTTGATGTTCGTGGCTCATTTACTGAAGCTCCGTAATTGGAGAAAAGAAAACTTTCCTTAACAATGAGATTATGCATGAAACTTGGGAACAATAAAAACTTTGCAAAATTATACACTAAAAATGCTTGCACTTACGAGTTCGACCTCATCCTGGGGAAGGAGCTGGGCGATGCTAACACACGCCTCCACAGCCAGCAGCCGAACGGAATCCTGCTCATCTTGTGCCATCTGTACGAATGTGGGGATCAGATCCGACTTGAGATACTCCAGCTCGACAACTTTGGCAAACTCGCCGAGCTTTCCAGCAGCAGCACGGCGCACCATGGGCGTTTCGTCCTGGCACAGCGTACGGAAGTTAATGCGCAATTCCGACTTGACTGCGGCCGACACGCGTGGATAGCACACGGAAAACAGACCGCAGGCGGACGTGCGGGATGTAAACCAGTCGCCCGAAACCAAACGCTGCAACGTTGGCACGAGATGAACCTCCAAATCCTGCGCACTGTGCTGACCGGCAACGGTACGGAGCGACTCGACTGCCTTCTCGCGCACCACCGTTTCCTCTACCGTGGCCAGCGATTCTAGCGGTGGAATTAAATACATCGCGAATTCGGGCCCGCCAACCAGCGGAATAAAGTTACCGAGCTGTTCGGCCAATGCCAGCAGCACCTCATCTTCGTCGTAGATGGACTCCGTCAAGAAGGGGATCAGCTCATTGCGGGTGCGTTCCTCGCCCAGGGCTAGGGCAATTGTCGATAGTTTCTTGATCGAGTTCAGGCGCAGCTAAAAATAAAACATAGAAGAAAGGTGAAAATATGGCAACATTCCGGCAACACAAATCGATGGAATGGATTGCGTTGCGAATGCTTTCTTTATATGGTGGCGGTACTGCAGAGTGAGGGTACGGAGTGTTGAGGGTTTGCGTAAGTTGCTGATGATAGAACGCACATTGTGTCGTGTGCGAACGTCACCCATTGTCCTCGTTCAAGAACACTCCCATGGACCTACAATCGGTCCATCCTTGATCCGAATCAATCGGACTGTTTTCGCTTCCCGGTGTGTACATGCAGACGGGGGCTCTTGGGCGGATGCCAACACACAGCAACATGGGTGCGTATCATCAGACGGGGAACAGGGAGCGACGGTATGAGGAAGGCAAGGACGCAACAGCACTTCCGCAGCCAGTGACGGTTATCTTACCTGAATATCTTCATTTTTCAACTCATCTATCAACACAGCAATCGGGTACAGTGAATCATCCGCTGCTTTATCACCGCTCGCACTGGCAGCCATGTTTTATTCCTCCTAGGTTTCCTACTCTTTCACCGTCTGAACTGGGGGCTGCTGCAATCGAACGTGTCCTGCGAGCGGTGCGTGTAGATCCGGTACTGGGCGTTTGCAGTGCACTTTGCTAGAATCGTTTCCTCGCTGTATATGGTGTTACGCTTCACTTCCCTACTGGTTGTGGGATTTAATCGTTCGCACGCACAATCTTTTGACGAAATAGCGAAAATGCTTCTGCTTTTTTTCAAGCCGATTGGCAGATACGAAAATGTCAGTTCGAGACGCAATCTCACGCACACCACTGCAAACCGAAGCATGCGCGTTTATAGTATACGGTGCGAAACTCTCGCTGTGAAAACGATATGCCTGTTGATGAGAAGCGAACAATTACAGGGTTTGAATAAGAGATGAGCAAAGTGACTGAGAGTGAGATAGTGAGTAAAAAGGTTGAATTGAACGTGTTTCGTTCACTCACCACGAGGAGTTTTAGCGACTCTTTTTTCATTTACTCACTCATTAGTGTAGGCATGCAGCAGTGGTAAGTCGTGTTGCAAAAAGGGTAAATACGTGAGTTGAAACGAAAATGTGCGAGTGAGTTGAAACAAAAATGATTTGAAACGAAACGTTTGATACACATGAGTTGAAACGGAATACATGTGTACAATACCCAAACTAGCCAAATGAATATACTTCTCGCTCTAGCGGGGTAGCCTGATCGGCAAGGACATGAAACGCGATCCACCTCTGCTTAGGAGATTATAGATAGAGGAGAAATTTATAGATTTTTTAATTTTATTTTTTTTTAATGATTTTTTTTTATTTAAAGCATTATTTGAGTGAAAAGAAATTTGTTTCAACCAATTCGCATTAAAATAAATCAATTTATAAAGTTTTGCTAAATTTCCCCAAAAAAAAAAAGCTAAGGCCTTAGGAGACCTAAGACCTTGACTTATACGTTTATGCCGGGTTTTTTTATGACTCCGAAATGAATCGTTAAACGAGCTGACTCCTAATAACGACTCATTCACTCTGAGTTGACTCACTAAAAACAGTTTTTATTCTCTCTTCTCTAGTTTGAATCGATACTTTAGTTTCTTTCCCATTATCTATTAGCTTAGTATTTTTTTAACAAATTTGCTAACTAAATGATTAGCTCATTTTTCCACCTATACATTGCTCTTCTTATTGTTCGTACGCATTGCATTATTGGCTAATTACGTTGAAAGTGGAATTCCCGTTTCGAGGGATTTTCCCCAGAAATATCACTGACCCAATGTCAAGCATTGGTGAAATTGTGATAATGGTACTCACTAATTGTAATTTCGCGATAGTGTGCTTCAAAAAACATGAACTGTGGGGCTATGCTGTGGTTATGTATCAGTGTAAATCGTGCCTCATTCGTAAGCAGAACGTCCATCCATTTGGCGGGAAGGAAATAGCTCTGAAAAACCGGTGATTTCTGTCCTCTGATTCGTAATTGTGTTGCTCAAGAAATGCGGTTCATTCAAACATTTTTTTGTTTTTGTGCACTGTTGGGTCTTTTAATAGCGCAAGAAGAAGACCCGTTTTTGAAACAGTTTGAGGTACACATGCAAATAATGGAACCGTCCGGATTCATGTTTTGGACCAAAGCGACTCCATTTATTGATGTGTTCGGAGTGAATGTGTTCGTCGGTAAGCCGGAAGAAAATCTCTTGAATCCCGTGTTTGATAGAGAGTTTGCGGACTATGCAAGCGAAATTGTAGATGGGAAATTTTTGATTCGAGACGATAAGATAGTGGTGAAAAGGGGAGAAATGTTGCGTTATAATTTTTTGGTACGATACAACGATACTATAACCACAAGCAATTTCCGAAGCTTCATTGTCTCAGGTTAGTTTTTTACAGAGATGATTACGCAAACGAAAAAAGTAGACTAAATTAATCAAAATATTACATTTTCAGATGAAGTGTTCTATCGTCCGAAGAACAACTATTGCTTCTCACAATGTCTTGTCAATGATGAACGCCAAGCTCCCGAGGAAGTCGCAATCGTGAAAGACATCCTAGAGCAAAAGATATTGAAGTGCATCGGTTCGCAAGCCTCAAAATATTTGTTCTTTCCACTCGAGAATGCCGGAAAGCTAGTTTCTGATCCGGAGCGGTACGTGAAATATCGTCTATGGCATGTTGATGCACTTAAACCGCTTGTTAACAATGTGGTCACAACGTATCTTGCTCACAATGGTGTTGGATTCGAAATGTACACGCTAATCGATAAATTTAAGGTACTAGAACTAGGTGAAGGCTATCTGGATGTGGTTGATTTGGATAAATTGATTTAATTGCATATAATTAAAACATATATGTAAAACTTTACCAAATTATGTTCTTACATTGATTGACTTTTACAGGCTTTATATTGAAGAATTGCGATATTCAAACTATGAGAGTGGAATTGAGATTTTTGTATTGGATTCTGTACTGAAATATCACTGACCCAATGGCAAACATCCGTTAGAGTGTGATGCTGATGCATTGCATTGATTGATACTGGTGATAATCAGCTAAAATAAACATGACTATGTACTGTGCTGCAGCAATAGCAATGCATCAGTGTAAATCGAGTCTCCTTCTTGTCCAGAACGTTCATCTATCCGGTGTGAAGTGCTGGTGTTTAAGATCCGGAGAACGTAACGTTTCTAACTGTGCCTTTTGAACCAGAATGCGGTTAATTCAAACATGTATTTGGTGGTTTGTTTTGTTGGGTACTTTAAAAGCCCAAGAAGAAGCTCATCTTCCAGAATATTTGGTCTTTATGAAACAGTTCGCGGTGCACATACAGTTAAGTGAGCCATCGGGGATAATGATCTGGACCCGGAATAGTCCGCTGATAGAGATGTTTGGATTGGAGTTGTATGTTGGACGAAAAAATTTAAACCATCGGGAACCTTTCTGGGATAGAGAGCTGTTAGTTAACACAACCGCTATTGTAGATGGGAAATTTCTCTTTCGTGACGATACCATGGTGGTGGAAAAGGGAGAAATAGTTCGTTATCGTTTTACCGTTCTACACAAGAAAACGCTACACCATAGCAATTTCCGGCGAATCATTGTCACAGGTTAGTTCTAGCATTTAAGTTATAAGTACGTAACTAAAAACGAAACGTTCTATTCGCAGATAATCTGTTCTATCGGCCGAAGAACAACTATTGCTTCTCACAATGCCTCGTCAATGAACAGGAACAACTTCACGAGGAGATCGCACACATGAAGAGCATCCTGGAGGAAAAGATAACGCAGTGCGTCGGATCGCAAACGTCTAAGTACTTGTTTTTTCCGCTAGAGAATGCCGCAAAGCTAGTTTCTGATTCGGAGCTGTACGTGAAATATCGTCTTTGGCATGTTGATGCACTTAAACCGCTTGTTAACAATGTGGTCACAACGTATCTTGCTCACAATGGTGTTGGATTCGAAATGTACACACTAATCGATAAATTTAAGGTACTAGAACTAGGTGAAGGCTATCTGGATGTGGTTGATTTCGATTCAGTAATGTGATGAAAATACGGTAGTTTCTAGATATTAGGTTCGATTTTCATATCCTAAAGGTTTTACCAAATTTTTTTTTATTCATAAGAAACAGCCTGACCGTAATGCTGCGTTTTACGAAATTATGATTCAACATTTTTAAGTATATTGTTTTTCATAACATATGTATTATTCAAATTTCCCATTTTGAAATGATGTATTTAATCATTACTGACTGAATGTCAAACATCCGTTTAAATGTGATAATGTTGCTCGCTCATTGATTATTATTTTGCGATAATGTGCTAAAATAAACATGGCTATGTGCTGTGCTGAAGGTATATACATAGGTTGATTCGTTCACTCTCATCGGGTTGACCAAGATGCGATTAAATCAAGCAATGTGTTGGTTGTTTAAGAGGAAGTATCGTCTTGAAACAAGTTCGAGGTGCACATTTAGTTAGGGGAGCCATCTCGATCATACTCTGGACCAAGCAGTTTGTTACTGACACTGAAGAAGGTGTCTTGGACCCCGAGTTTAATGGCGATATTGTAGAAAACAGGAGAAGTAATCCATTTCAAATTTTGGCTCATGCAGGCGACTAGCAATGTCCGTCGACTCATTGTCAAAGGTTAGTTCTGATTGAGATAACAATGAAACGAAGAAAATAGATTAAACCAGTTCAAACATCTGTTCACTTCGCTTTCAGATCATTAGTTCTATCGACCTAAGAACAATTATTGTTTTCGAAATGCTTTGAAAGTGTACCAGAGCTGGTTCAGAACAAGGTTGCACACTTGAATGTTATCCTAGAGCATGAGATAATTTCAGTGCATCGAATTGAATGTTACAAAGTTCGTTATAGATTTGGTGATCAAAAGGTATCTCGCCCCGATGGTGTTGGATTCCTTGGTACTAGAATTTTGCTCAAGCCCTTCTGGACGTAGTTGATTTCGATACAGAGATTGACTAAAGACGCCCGGTAATGGATTTCGAACTATTTATTGCAATTAATACAACTAACACTATGTGTTTCGAAAGCAAGCGTCTTGAATGGCAGATTTAAAAATGATAAAAACCTATACGATAGGTTGGGCGGTAGAACACATTAAAATGAACGTCAACACAAATAATCAAGCTGGGCAGAATAAATGAACGTAAATCACAACCACTGCTAGTGTGTGTGTGAGTGTGGCTACTTGCGTAAATCATCGTCGGTGGAAAACACTTTATCGTGAGATTTCATATGATGGTCAAGTGTTTTACGTTTCTTAAATTCACGTAAACACAAATGACACTGATACTGTTCGGCGATAATGCAGCTGTGCTTCCGGAGCAGCTCACTGGAAGTGAACGAGGAACCACAATCCCGGCAGTGATACGATCGTGCCGATTTGAGCAATCCCATCGTTGGTCGGTTCGGTGCACTTTGGTGAAACGTTGGGCAGGACGATGACGATGATGTTTTGATCATTTCGACCGTACGTTTGCAGTTACTAATGGAAGATGCTTTGTCGAATGATGCGTTACTCGTCGGCAAGGGAAGATTCTTGACAATGGCAGTGACGGAAGTGCTAGGACACAGCTGGAACTGTTGATCGGTTCTAGCGGACGGTTGCGTCGTTGGTGCCGTTACCGTTTCGTTCGTTGAGGTAGCACATGCAGATGCATTCAATCGTTCCCTAGCCAGACAGGAAGCTTTCATTTTGGAGTAGGAACTAGCTTCCAGCTTTCGACGTCCCTTTTGTATGTAATTGTTAAGAATACGCTGATATTCCACTGGTGCTGAAACGTGAGCGAGTGCCTGTACTGGATGTGGCTTTGTTTCGCGTGTTTCCACAGTAGGTAAAGTGGCTTCCAACGTGTAATGTTGTGGACTATTGTCCGATTTTTCGTTCGGCACATCATCGATGGAATGTGTCAAACGTTTGCAAGAAAATTCGGATGGATTTACCGCAATCGTTATTGCGTTCGTATCGGACAGAACTAAATCCGTGCCGGGTGACACTTCCGTTAGGTACTCCATCTCGGAGAACAGTGACGAAACCTCCTTCTCGAAGCATCGATTTGAAGCGATAAAGCTTCCTGGGGGAGGACTTTCTTGTCGCGGTTCCGCATCGAAATCCTTGCAAAGATACTGCGTGTTGGCACTAGCTATACGGACCACATCCTCACAAATTTCACCGAAATCATCAATAATGAACGTTTCCTCTGAGAAGTAGTGATCGTAGTCGAAGCATATACTGTACGAAACATAGAAGCATATTAGTTGCAGTCCAGAAATAGCGTTCCACAGGAACATACCCATCCATCGTGATACACTTTACGCAGGAATTGGCTCCTTGTATGGCCAACAGCTGGCAAGCGGTGTGTTTCGTAAACAAATAAGGAAAGCGTGCACTACCACCGCCACTGCGAAGCGGCACTTGAATGAAACTACTCTAACAATAGCATGATGCAACTTAAAAATGCCTTTTACACCGACCGCACACGATTTGGCTTCATGTTCGACAGCTTTCTTATCGATTCTGATAAGGTTTTAATAAATTTTCCGTGCAGCAAGCTGTTCTAACTTTGTGTTCTGTTTGTTGTCTTCGGAACTGTCAAAATACGCATCGAACAAGAGCAGGAGAAATGTATACGGTTAGAGCGAGAACAATCTATTACTACCAAAGCATGTCAAAAATAGCACATTTTCGAAAATGGGGTTGTGTTTCGAATGTTTTTCGAAAATTTGAAATTTCTTATCTCATACAAAACGGTTATTTCAATAGGAGGATTGTATGAGCTGTGATGGGTCATACGTTTAATATCACGGCTCAACGAACCAATCGATTCCGACCACTAGTTTGAATAACCAAATCATAAATTATTTTATATTGTTGCATTTATACAATTTTATTTCTTGTTGAGACCGTATCAACCATTTCTTTTATTGAGGCTGCTCTTTTATTTCTAGGCAGTCTATCGAAATGTTCTGTCTGTATAATTCTATTCTGTTCTATTCTATTCTGTAATTCTAAATCCTTCTAAAACAATTGTAAAATTACAATCAATTCGTATACATTTGATGGTTTTCAATAATGCCTTACTCGGCTGGTGTACGCTCTCGCCGATACGCAATATGGTGCACGGTACTTACACACATCAAAGTGAAACAAAGCACAATGGACCGTGAAAACAATGGTTGGAAAACTTTGCAAAGTTTTGGCAGCAACATTTGTTCGGGTCATTGTGGGCGCCTTCGTTATCAAAAGGCGAAGCAGCGCGTAACACCAGCGCCAAACTTTTCCACGCGCATGTTTGATGTATTCAACGGAAATCGTGCTAAAGCCGAGGGTGTAATAAATTGCGTAAAGGGTATGGGTTAAGGGACGAGGCCGGTGCGGTAACATGTAAGTTCGTGATTGTTGTACGTCGAACTGTTTCCGGGTACAGTTGGGAATGGGAGGGAAGAATTTTCTATCCAATTTGTTTGAAGCTTTTCAGTGGTTATGGTACAGGAGCTTTTGTTATATATGGAGTGGTCATATCATATCACATGAAGTGAAATAGCTTTCACAAAGCATCCTCCATAGAAAGTCCTTTCAATATGTATTTCAAAAGAATTTCTAATTAAATATCCCTCCACAGAGAAAACTTGTGAATGTGAACCATGTTAAATTTCCAACATGACCAACCAAAAGTTTATATAAATTATAATAAATAAACGTAACAATACCCAAACAGAATTATAAA